>NC_135857.1:14326831-14626831 GCF_031162955.1 Sander vitreus | reverse complement strand
TCTGAGTCGTTGACATGATTTTAGTTTGAAAGGAAATGCTGATTTGTAGCTTTTAAGATACACAATACATATACATAATGTGCAGGTTATTTGTTGCATTACAGACAGACGGATAGACAAACATTGTACTACATGTACATGGACATGGATGTTCTGTGTAGAGATTGAAATGGCGGGAGAGATGGAGGGAGATTGAAGGAGGGAGGGAGGAAGGAAGTGAGAGAGGGCTGTGCACGAGGAGAATTTCAATGGCACTCCAATCATGCAGGCAGTCTCGTTAGCCCAGGGAACATTTGCATAGCGCTTCGGCGAATTCATTTGGCCTTACTCAGAGAAGATGGCTCCCTTTCCTCTCTGCTAGTTAGTTATTCATTAACCACACTCAGCCAAGGTGTGTGCGAGTACATGCATGCAAATCTGTGTGTTTCTGTTTCTGACCTGCCAGCTGACATGCTTTTGATTTTATACTGTATAGTCGGTGTTGCATCTGCATCTTTCTGACTGAATGGATCCTCCTGCATATAAACTTACAAAAGTAGTGTAAGTACGTGCCAGCAGACAGAATCAATGTCAGATATTTTGCCAAAAGCAGAACTGACGTCAGAGCATTACTCATCACCCACCATGATCTCGCCAACACCCTTTTCCTCAAACAGTGATGCTGTGCCTCAACTTTGTGTATCACTGCTGCATTCCTCCTCCTCCTCCTCTTCCTCCTCCTCCAGCCCGATAACCTAATTAATGATGGGTGTTCAGACATTTAGATCTATATTTTAAGTCATCACTGATGGGGATCATGACTTGTTACTTTTAGGGTGGGGTAAGAGTGTGTGTGTGTGTGTGTGTGTGTGTGTGTGTGCGCGTGTGTGTGTGTGTGTGTGTGTGTGTGTGTGTCAGGGGTAGGAGGCATTGGGGGAGGAGGGTGGTAACAGTAAGGAAGCACACACTCAGTAAGTGAGGATGACACACGTAATGAAGAATACAATGGATGTGCTATTCTAATTATCTCCATTGACACCGCCTTGCAGTCTAATGTTGTTTGACAGTGCACAACAACCATGGTGTGTGTGTGTGTGTGTGTGTGTGTGTGTGTGTGTGTGTGTGTGTGTGTGTGTATATACACATGTATCCAACACGTATTACATTAGGAAATATGCATGTGTGTGTGTGTGTGTGTGTGTGTCCGTGTGTGTGCATACATTTGTACATGTGTGCATATGTGTATACATTTGCAAGCAAGCATTTGTTAGAATCACATCAGCTTGAGCTAAAATGTGAATTTGTTTTGTATGACTCTTTCTAAAGTTAAGTTGTCCTATTGGTCTGAGTAGACACAGACAAAACACACCCACATGCCCAACATTATTCAGCGCTTCATGCATAACTTTATGTGATAATAGGTAGGCCTACTTACTGTAGCTTTATCTGAAAAGTAACAGAATTATATTTATATACTGTATATTTATATATATTAGCTTTAAAGCTATAGTGCGTAGTTTCTGCCGCCCCCATGAGGAATTCCAAGTAATGACAACAAAACTGTTGTCTTGTCCACATGATGCTAGTCTCGCTTTGCTAGACCTTCCTCCAATGCAGTGCAAAAATAGTCTTGCAAGAGAAAACTCAGATTGGACAGATAGTCTAGCTAACTGTCTCAATTTACCATGCAGAGGTTTTAGGAGCAGTTAACAGTAGTCCTCATAAATCCATAGAATTTAAAATTCCAGCACAAAAAAGCAGATAGAAACGTAAAATACATGCATCCGACTTAATTTCCTGCAGCACCAAAGCAATCCTGGTAGTGTAACGCGAAGGATATAGACTAACGTGACAGTGCACCGCCCCCACGCCCCATTCACACAGTTGCTTGTAACCAAGGAGGACACGGAGGATTAAAAAACATGATGGCCTCTTCAGAAGAGGTAATTATCTTCACTCGAGTTTCTGCGCAGGAAAGTCACCGGACGCCACAATCTTCTTAACATAGCCATACTGAGAAATACTGAGAGAGATGTGTGGAGCTGATAGTCGTAATTGGCTTTGTAGCAACTCATTTGGCAACGGCTTGAATGTAACGGACGTTCATTAATGTCAAAAAGTTACGCACTAAAGCTTTAAATCGCACACAGTTTGGTCTGTTATTTTTTGCTTGGAATTATTTGAAAAAAAGGGATCCATGTGAACGATTTGAAGATAAACATCACAGTGCTTTGGATGAACATGTCTCGCTCATATTAAACAGTTTTGAAAAGAAACCATCTACACCAGCTTTATTGACTTATAGGTGCCCTGTGAAGTTTCCTTGTAAGCTAAAAAGTTATATTTGCATTGAGTGCTAACTCATAAACCCCATTGTGTGCATCTCAAGGCCTCACAAATGTGTCCAGTGCATCAAATTCATGTTTAATAGCTTGCAGTTTTCTTCTTCATTACCTTTCTTTGTGATGTTAATCAGCAGAATAGCGTGAAAAAAACGCTTGCTTCTGCACAATCCAAACAAGCAGGGACACACTCGTAAAGACATGGTCAGTAGTGCTACAAGTGGTCAAAAACTCCACAGGGAACCTTTTTAAAGTTTTTTATTTATTCACAAGCAATAATTAAAAAATATTTTAATACCTATAATAATAATAATAATAATAATAATAATAATAATAATTTGTATTTTCAGGAGCATGAGAGGTAGGTCCTAGGCGTAAAGAAATTGTGATATATTACAGAAATATAATGTTAACATATCCATATGTTATTGGACAAATATCAGTCTCTGGATTTTTGCCCAACATAACAAATGACCCCCCACAAGTCCTGGCCCTAAACTCTAGAGACTGACATACATCGTGCATGTTAAAGGCCAAAAGCGATTGTGATTGTGAGTATGTTTATAAAGAGAGAAAGGTGAAAAAGAAACAAAGTAAGAAAGCCAATCGAGCATGTGCACATTCGGTGCACGTGCCGTTATAGACATGCATGTGATTGTGCGTGTTTGTGTTTTAGTAGCGGGGTGGGGGCAGGGCAATATGAGAAATATCCTGTTCAGACACATCCCCTCTGGAGCTGACTTAATGACCCGTGACCTGAAGATGTACATGCTTGGGAAGAAGAGAGGGTGGGAGGCAGGGTAGCCGAGGAGGGACAGAAGGGGAGCAGCAGGATAAGAAAGCCAGTGGGTTGAGGAACTGGGAACAAAATGGATGAAAACTGCAGCAAATAAAGCAAAATGAGAGATGCAAATGTGTCCTGTGTGACGCATCAGTCTCTCTCGCGGGCGCACTGGGATGCGTCCTGACTTGACCACAGTCATATCCATCAGCTGGAGGAGCTCCTCCTCTTACCTCTTTCCTACTGTCTTTGCTGCTTTCACTTAGTTTTCTTTATTTCTTTTCTGTATCTTGCTCATAGATCACAGCTAATCAAAGACCGGATGAAGACAGCCAGCAGTGCTCTAACATGCAGCCCACAATGGACACAGGCAGAGGCAGCGAGAGAAAGATAGAGAGCCTCAAAGTGAAAAGAGGACAGGGAGATAGAGGTAGAATAACTTGGTAGGGGAGTGGGCAGAAGAAATAGAAATAGATTGGCACAGTTTACCTGCTCTACTCATTTTTTATTTTTCAGTTTCTTCGTTTTCCCTGTCCTGCCTTCCAACCTCGCCAAACCTCTGCCATATACAGTATGTTCATTTAAACTGTGTAGCAGCCTGTGTGGATATCGTGTGTGTGAGCCCTCACTGACCTACCCTGTGAGCAATGACATCTCTATGCTTTATTAATAGCTAATCAATGGTCTCTCTGGGGTGTATAGGATGCCCTGAGGACTCCCACAAGACATATGCTGGCGTGTAATCACACACACACACACACACACACACGGATATTTCCGCAAACACAAGTCAATAGTTCATAGAAGTCAGTGGAGTATAACACATGTAAATGTTATCGTGCCAGTAGTGTTTTTAAGGTTTTCATTATGTTTGTATTTAGCCACTACAATGACGCAAGTAGCCCTGATCCATTAGACTGATTCAGATTTGTCCTTCATATTCCCTGATTTGGTTTGTTTGCATCATAAATGCACTCTCTTTCTCATTTTCTGTTACCTCCGCCTCCTAGGGTTCTCTTAGTGCTTGACTTGACATTTATTCCTCTCAAGTGTTTATCAGGCCCACCTGACTGCCTCTTGTTTTGCATCATTATTTTCCTTCCCTTTCTGCTATTTTCAGCATGCCTGCCCTCTTCCTATTCTTCCTTCACCTACTTATTTGCTCCGCTCTCACTTTCTGTATCTTAGCACTTGGTATTTTTTTTTCATTAAGTACAGTCTGTTTTTGTGTGTTTGTGTGTGTGTGTGTGTGTGTGTGTGTGTGTGTGTGTGTGTGTGTGTGCCTGTTTTGTTCATGTGCATAGCCATTGTTTTACAATGCCCAGGGCAATGCAAGTTTTCTGTTCCTCTCACTCTGTCTCACTGGAGACATTGTTTGAAAACAGCGATATGAGTTTCAGACATCCCTGGTGAGGAATCCTCCCATGTTTTTCCTTTTTACCGCCCTTCTCTCCTTCCTAGTCAACCCTCACTGAGCTAATGGCTCACTTCTAACTCACTTCCTGTACTGTGACATGTTGCATGGATAGCTCTCATTGCCACACATATAAATTACAGCTACATTACATGTTTTACAGTTTGTTGGCCATCATATGTGCGTTTTAGCATCCCAAACTAAATGAAAGGCTGAGGCTAGCAATATTCTATACTTTTGATATTGTCAACAAATCCCATGAAAAGACCAAAACCAGTAAACTCTTAACCAGTCTCTTTCTCCCAGCCTTTCTAAGGCTCTCAGCCCCAAGCCCAAACATTCCTACTAAAGATCTTTAAAAATTGCTCAAAAATGTATACTTTCATGTTTACCTTTTTTAGAACATGCGTGTTTCAAAGAAGATTCACAAGTGCAATTGTTTACGATACCTACAGATTTGGTGCAGTAGCTGGACGGTGTGGGACTAACTAAAATTGCAGTACCAATAGTAATTATAGAACATGTCGTCCAGTGCAATGGTGTGACTTATTGATGCATTATTGATAGTTTTTGAACAATGGAGGTCTGTGGTACAGAGGAATAAGCTAAATCAGGCTTCGGTCTAAACAGGCAATAGTTGTTAGTAGGATCAACTTCCAGAAACTTCACAGTAACTTGCAGGCATCACAACTGGTTGCCTGGTAACGACAAGATTCTAAGACTCCTTGGCAAAAAATAGTCTGGCACAGAACCCTCTTTAAAACCCCAACTTGTCACTTTACGGCAGTGAGCTTAAGTGTTGCTGGTCGATAGATTTTCTTACTGTTGGACAGGGCCAGGCTAGCTGTTTCCTCTTGTTTCCAGTCTTTATGCTAAGCTAAGATAACTGGCTGTTGGTGGTAGCTTTATGTATGGACCCTCGTTATGAAAGCGAATAAGCATGTTTCCCAAAATGTCCAACTATTCCTCCACATGGGATTTTTATACCTACATTCAACTGCACTTTGGCTAAGAAGGTGTGTTTGTGTGTGTGTGTGTGTGTGTGTGTGTGTGTGTGTGTGTGTGTGTGTGTGTGTGAGAGAGAGAGAGAGAGAGAGAGAGAGCGAGAGAGAGAGAGAGAGAGAGAAACTTTTGACATCTGAGCTTAGCTGACTAAGGCTCCCAGAAGACAAAGGAAGGGGGAGAGGAGTACGGGAAGGAAAAGTATAAAGGAAAAAGAGAATGCTATTTGAATCTTATATACATTTCAGTTGAAAGTCATTCTAGCTTTGATACATTCTCTCTAGAGTTGGCCACACACACACACACACACACACACACACACACACACACACACACACACACACACACATTCACACTCTTGGACAAATAAAGCTCTTATGTATGAGCACAGATTGACAGTTGAGTGCTTGCACTACAGCTCAGTCATCCTTGTTGACTACATCTCTGCTATCAAGTTGAAAATACAATGCATGTCAGCATACAGCCTTTCCATAAAATAAAATATATATTGTAATAGCTACAGTTGCTTTTTCTTGCCGCTCCTTCTCCCTCCACACTTTTTTTTTCTTTTGTCTTGGGAAACACACCTCCATCTCATAAAAGGGCCACAACCGTTTTCATACTAAGTTAGATTTCAAGTCCTATGAGTTGGTCTAAAAAAATTACACACATGTCGCTCCTCAGTTTTAATATATTTCTAACATGGCTACAAGAAACATGTCTAGACAGTGGCTTTGACCTTTGAGCTTTTTTATGATATATTTTCTTGTAATTTTGGAAATCAGTGCAGTGGAAGTGACATCCGTAACCCTTGCAAGTTGCTGTACTGTGCATACTGTAATTTAGGCACATAGGATGGGGTACATAATCAAGTGCTTTTGAAGGGGTCAAGAATATACACACACATTTTTTGGACTTGTGTCATTCTTTAAGCACCCCCACTCGCCAACAGCACATATCTCCAGATTTACCATTTGTGTGTGTGCATCTGTGTGTGTCTCTCCCTCTTTTGCTCTGCATAAACAGTGTGCCCTTCTCTTGCAGACTGACAAGTGAACGCCTTGTTTATTTCTGTTGAGGGGGAAACAGACGGGTATTTATTCCCCTTCGCTCCCCTACCTCCAAGTGTGTGCGTGCGTGTAGAGAGAGAGAGGGGGGGCGATAACCTTTTTAGTGTTGTCTTTTTCGTCAATGATATTGCATGTTGATATCACCACAGTCAGCGTTTAATGACGCCGGTGTTGTGTTGTCTTGTCTCGTCTCGTATTATCGTTAACAAATTTAACACTTCAGCAGAGGTGTTAATTTCCATACAGGTTTAGTGGCTTGACGGTTAACATTGAAGTATGGATTTGATTCGCTGGGGTATTTTGCCGATGGTGATGTTATTAGTGTTATAAGTTAGCAGTAGGCACTTAATTAACCGAACCCAGGGTAAGTCAGATGAAAACTGCTGCCTTCGGCCGGTCAGCTCCGAGATTGCCTTGCATTGCCCAGCGCTGTGAAGGAACGAAGCGTGTTTAGAAGTGGTGAATGTACAGCTCACAGCAACTTACTATGATATAGTGTTTGGTTTCTGTTTGATATTTAGTGTTGGCAAATGGCTTTTTATTGAGTTTCCTCTTAGTGAAATAATAGACACGGAAAAGCCAGCGTTACGTAGCACCTTTTTTTTCAACCGTATTCAACACAACAGTTGCGATGTTCCTGTCAACTATCCACTCGTCCTCCAGGAACGTGAAGAAAAGTTTGCTTGTTATATCCAGCAATCATGTTACGTTAGAAGTAGCAAAAATGTAACCGCAGTCCCAGCCTGTAAACCCCCCCACCCCCGCTGCTGTCCAGAGCGTGTCAACAGTCTGCTGCGTTCTGCACCAGCAGCTTATTGTTTGGCCGTTTATTTTTATTTTTAATATCCAATGCTGTCCAAATTGCTCCAAAATCCAAACCCCAAGTTCATTGGGTACCCAGGAAACCAAGTGTGAAGTAGATTGGATGAATGGTTTATGAGATATTTCAAAGACAGACGCAGAGACACGCATACATACCCACACACAGAGGCGTCCCGCTTTATTAGATAGATTATATATCGGCATGTTACATTATAGAATAGGACAAACCTATATGTATATTGTTCTTATAAGGTGGATTCAGTGATCTCTGTGATCCTGTGTACACTTGGTTTAAGGATGTGTCTTGGACGATTGGATCATAAGTTTACAGCGCTAAATACAAGTGTAAACGGCCACAAAGAGGCATCGTGTTCCGATCTCTCAAACCACTTGCCAAAGTGGTCTGGGCTGCATTTGACCTTTTGATTGATCTTTTGTAGTGTAAACGCTAATGTGTCCTGATGCATCTCCGACAAGAGCGTAACAGGAAAATACGTCTATAACTTGCCAATTTTACGACGAGTTGGACAAAGTGTTGCATGACCGTCCATCGCTTTGCTCTATGGAGAGAGGTGTGTTAGATTCTTCTGACAGCAATATCTCTAGCTTCTAGCAGAAGTGATGTAGGCAGTAATACAATCTGAACACAAGTGGTCAGTTGGAGACGCATGATAGACACAGGTGTGAACGGCAACGTGTCTTGGCTGTCCACTTTTGTTTGGATCACCAAAACGCATTTTAGAACCAAGCGTAAATGGTCTGTCTCTAACTGACTCCAATCCTTTTTGTCTGTCTTCAAACTTAGATTCATGTTATGCTTATGTTACATTGTGTTATTACACTTTTATTTTAGTATCATTTGTTGTGACGTCTTGCTGTAAAGCTACCCACTTACTTCCCTTTTGCTTTTCCTCTTTTAGTTAGACTGGTGGTGTTCCATCTATAACATTTGCAATTTCCAAACAATCCAATCTGATCTGCAAACAAAAACACGGTATCACTGCTGCTCTGAAGTTTGACACTCCAGCACCGGGTTAGCATATGTTGCTATGGAAACAGCACAAACTATTATAGAACCCACTGCCTCTAGCTGAAGCTGCTTCTTGACACTTTTAAAGACATTAAATTAAGCTTATTTTCGGTAATATCATCTAGAGGTGACTTATTAAACAGTTGAGTGAATGTATCAGCATTTCCTTAGATTGAAATCCTGAATTTACAATAAGGAAGGGAAGTACTTAAGGGAAGTACATGCAGAACCTCTGGTACTTTACTGCTCAGCCTCAGACAATCCAATGAGTGAGCTATCACAGAGCAGTGCTCCTAACTAATAAACTAACCAACCAACCAACCAACCAACCAGTAACCGGTCACTCTGGAGTGTGCAGTCAATAGTGGCACAAAAGCAGAGCACGCAAGCTCAAGAGGTGCAAAAGAGTCAAGATTGAAACAGAAGAAATGTATCAGCCATCTTTAGAGTCTATAGAGGTTAGTGTTGGATACTAGCTCAGACAAACTGAGTATTTGTTCTGTTACCTGAGGGTATGTTGCTTGTTAAAACAGCAGAGATCCAAAGTACACAAGTGGCTGGTATAGAAAATTGAGCATCTAAAACAGGACTTTTCGATTTTCTCAGAGTTGGTGGACGAAACCAAAGCTGAAAGGTTGTGGAAACTTGCATTAGGTGGTCAGAAATTTCAATTTGATGTTCATGTTGCTTCATGTCTGCTGGATGTGTAAGCAAGCAACTGTTAACCTTTATTGTGTTATTTTGCTTTGTTTTACTACTACTTCTCCATTAGGTTCCAGCGATGCAGCTATTTCGTATAGCTCCCATGCACCTTTGGTTTTCGTTGCTTTCAAAATGTTTGTGAGTGTTGTAATCTCTCACGGGTCTCTTTCACGAACGCAGACAGGCTTGTGCGGCCAGATTGGGTTTCTAAACTACTAGAACCAGACTGTCAGAGGATCATGTTCCCCCAGTTTCAGCTTTTTGAAGCACTCGTTTTTTGTTTTCATGCATTCTTTCAGTCGGTTCAAATATTACTTAAATGGTCATTTTTTAGTTTTAGTTATCAGTTTTTTAAATCTTTTATTTACTGTAGGTTAGGAAAGGTTGATGCATTACTCCTTGCCCTGTGCCCATTGTACTGCTTTTTTCTTAGTGCATAGTGCAATACCCTGCAGTCTGTCTTCATCCTGAACTAGAATAAGTGGGTACAGAGAATTGATGCTTGGATGGATGAATGGCTGGTTGGATGGAGTGATGTAGATGAACTCTTCTGCTGTATAAAATCTGTTGATTGACTAGAAATAATGTCGGTATGTCATGGTTGTATATGTAGTAGATACATTATGAGAGTATTCTGGTATGGCCACTACATAGATGGATAGGAGAATCGTGCTCGATGGCGTTTTAAGCCCCCAATGTCTCCTTCCAGGCAACGCGGCGACCGTTGACTTCAAGGCACATAACCCTAACCTTAACCCTAACCCTAACCATAACCATAACCATTGCCTAATCCTAGTGCCTTTCAGGCAGCGCTGCCTGGAAGGAGACGTTGGGGGCTTAAAACACAGATAAACGAGAATCGTTTGAAGAAATAATTCCTGAGCATTTAGTTCTGTCTATTTAACACCTCACAAGAGTCACTGGCACCTCATTTGCACCTGGAAGCCTCAGTATCCATTTTTGATCTTCCTCCACCTATAGGAAGTAACCTAATTTTTCTGTTACATGAATTCCTTGGGTGACATTATGATCATTATAGTTTCATATACAGAAGTCACCTACCTATTACTCACAGTGCACACACACATGCTGGGTGCCAGGTGGAGGGGTGGGTAATTGTGGCATCAGTTGACAGTGGACATGACTGTATGTTTTCCTCTTCAGAAGTCAACTGCGCGTAGCAGCGTTCCACTAATAGGGAGAGTGGCTCTGCATATACGCAATGTGTTGCTGTGCAGGAGAGAACCATTCTGCCACTTTCAATGTCTGTGCATGTGTGTGTCCTGATACTGTCTGTGTGCATGAGTTTGTACATTTATGTATGCACGGTTGTGTGTCTGCGTACATATGCGTTTGTGTGTTCATTCATGCATGCTTGCATATCCAGCATGTACACATTTGTATGTGTGACAATAATATTGGGGTTTGCTGACAGAAGATGAGATTGAGATTGAGAGAGAAACTGAGAGATAGGAAGAAGGGTTCGATAAAGTGATGAGAGAGAAATACAGCATAAAGAAAAAGAGCAGTTGCCGTGGAGGGAGCGATAGAGTGAGTGAAAGACAGCAGTACTCTCTAGAGATACACATGGGGACCAAAGACACATTCTGCCACTGTAAGCATGTTTAAATTTTAAACAGGCACTTAAGAGGGACAGCACAGAAATGCATATATCTCAAAGAGGTTCGAAGCAGGCACTTGTGGGTAAAGCAGTGATTTTTGTCCATATGAGGGAGAAAGAAGTGTTTAAAAAAGGGAGAGAGCAGATAACAGGAAAGAAGAGTTGGAGTGGAGGAAAGGAGGGAAAAGAGAGATGCAGGCTTTCTTAATGGAGGTGTTTTTGCTTCACTAATTTTAGGGCCCATTTAACAGAGTGTGCTCCTCTCTCCTCTCACACTGTCTGTGCCTCTCTCGCCCCCCATCCTTCCATCTCACCCTCTCGTCTCTTTCCCTACATCTCCAGTTAATTTAATGAAGGGTTGCCCGATTGCTTTTAGCATTAATATTCCAATACCAAGTGATGTAAATAATGAATGCAAACCTCCCTCTATTCTCTCTCCCTCTCTCTTACTCTCTGGATGATGTTGAACCCCATCTGTCGTCGCTGCGGTGGCACAGAGCACTCCCCAAGGATAAGAGGGAAAAGTAGGATGAGAGACAGAGAGAGAGAGAGAGAGAGAGAGAGAGAGAGAGAGGGGAGAGAAAAGGTGTGCCTAGAGGGATAACACGAGCATGTCTTCCATTTAGTGTCAACACTGAGATTTTCTGGTTGTGGGTTTTTTAACTGAATGGGAGATTTAACTTTACACCTTTTTTTAAATTTAGTAGTACAATAGATTATTACGATAAACACTGTGGACTTTATGGGTCTCAAACTACCGGCCTGAGTGCCAGATCCATTAGGCAATTTCATAATACCCCTCCACATGTTTAGATTTTTTTTTTTTTATTTGAACCAAAAATATTTTTTTTTTACATTTCCCATTTTTGTTCAGCCTTTTATTTTAGAATAATCATCAAATCTTCAAGCAAGTCTGCAAAGTTGGATCATAAACACTGGATCGTTGTTTTAAATGTAACATTTAGCAGGGTGCACCTTGTGACTAGTCAACATAAACACTGATTTACTATGAAACACCTGATTCCAAAATGTCTCCCTCTAGACCTAA
This sequence comes from Sander vitreus, assembly GCF_031162955.1. Taxonomy (NCBI): domain Eukaryota; kingdom Metazoa; phylum Chordata; class Actinopteri; order Perciformes; family Percidae; genus Sander; species Sander vitreus. The sequence goes on along the minus strand of NC_135857.1, from coordinate 14,615,020 downwards.
AAGAAAAGTTGATCTGGAGAACAGAGAGCTTCAGAAAAAGGTGGACATTGATTCTTTTTTTGCGGAGCTCAATGCAACTTTAACCTATCTGAGTTGTATTCTCAGGGAATACAATTTCAAGATGCACCTTTTTACTAAAACTGCAGAGCAGTACAATATTATGAGGGAATGGAGATAAGAGTTGCTCAGCTTTTGAGTGTATATAGTTGACATTTATTTATGAAAAACTTTTTTTCTTTATGAATGTTTAAATGCCCCCCCCCCACCCCCCCCAATGGTGTGTGTGGTGAGTAATTTCCACAAATGTGATTGATGCACTGTTTGAGCAGTCTGCGTTGGTTTGCCCCAAACAGCCAATGTTCCAACTGTACTGATGTTAGCTGGTCTCAGAACTCACCAGGAACTACAGTTCTGTTCCGCCCACTCATGTCTTTCCTTTGACTTTGTATGCATTATATTGCCGCCTATAAAATTTGACTTGTGTTCTGTCTGAACACACCTTAAGAAAGAACATCCTGGTTAGTGGTCCCCAAGGTGTTTTTAATTTTTCTTGAATTTAGTATCACAGTAGAATATAAGTAAACACTGTTGCTTTTAGGGTCTACATCTAAGTGAAGTAGGTTTTTAGTCATGAAAGAGGGTGAAAGAAGAAGAGATTGTAAGAAAGGGAAGTTGGAGAGCTGGTGTCTGGTTTAGACTTCAGGCCTCTTGCAAACTAGTAATGAGTGGAGCTAATTAATTTAGACTCTGCCAACAGATGGCTAAAGCCACATGGCAGCCGCTAAGGGAGGTACTCCTCTTTCCTCTCACTCTCTCCTTCTCTTTCCCTTTAACTGTCTCTGTCCATCTCTCCAGCCGCACTCACTGTAAGCTCCTTTGCGTTTGTGTGTCTTCAAAGTTGTCACCGCCAGCCAGAGTATTTGATCGATCTTCAGTGAGCAAAGGCCTCTGGGGTAGACATGGGAGCTCTCAGGCTATTAAACAATTACACACTCTCAAGGTGGTCACCTCAACCTTCAGCACAAAGAGAGGGAGACTGTGTGTGTGTGTGTGTGTGTGTGTGTGTGTGTGTGTTTTACAATATGTTTGTTCCTGCAGGTAGAGGAGACTGGATGGGAAGGATAAGAAGAGGCAGATGGAGAAATGGTGGAAAATGGTTTTGGTATTAATGGCTACATTTGTCTGCGGCTTCGCTCGCTCGTGTAAACACCACTCCGACATCATATTGTGACCCCACCTTCCCCCACTCACACTCACTCACACACACACACACACACACACACACACACACACACACACACACACACACACACACACACACACACACACACACACACACACACCAATCTCCTTCTCTTACAATACATCCACACACACACAGAAGCCACACTACAACCACTCTGGTGTTTCTGCAACCAAAGCCATTTCTGAGGAGTTGCCTTGAGTACCTGAGACTTGAGTGGGAAAACACATTAAAGTTTAACTGATGGGAGAGAAAGGAAGAAGGAATGAAAGAAAGGGGACATCAGAGTACTGTCACACATACTTTTCTCTCTCTCTGAAAATAATCAACAGCCTACTGTACAACACTAAATAAATGTAAATATTAAACATTGCATGTCTTTATTCCACCAATTTTCCCCCCTCTGTTGTGGATTTCCCCTTTTCCTGCCAAATAGCAAACGTCAAAGGGTGCGGACACAAACAGATAGAAATGGAGAGAGTGAATAGAGAGAGAAAAAGGGGGAGAGAAAAGGGGACAGATGGGGGAGCTGGCAAGCACGTGGCACACTTTGCATTGGAGTGTGTGTATGTGTGTGACACACAATAGTGGTAATTATCTTAGCCGTTGAGTGCACAGAGGGCTTGGCAGAATAGGGTATGATGGGGGGGAATGGAGGGAGGGGGGACAGGCAGTCAAACCGTAATATAATCATAGTCCTTTGTGTGAGCGAGAGCAGAGGGCAGCTCAGTGTCAGCTGTTATTGAGTGCTTATCCCCTAACGGTCTCCCCTACACACAAACACACGCACACAATGTATAGCCATGTCCATAAAATTGTGCTTTTCATATGCACAGGCTTAGCCACTTTCACACGTCGGTTCCCTGTAAATCCATCAGTCAGAGCCGAACAATGTGCAGTATTTAAACCAAAACATTATGCTTAATCTGACATTAAGTGAAGGGTTCCTAGTGGTTGTGACAGGTGACAATTTGATCCGCTCATGCAAAACCTAATCACTATAGTAACTAGTGTTAATGTTAGAGTTGTCTTACAGCTACCAGCAATACAAGCTTTGTTCATTCATCAGCTGTTCTTCTATTACCTACTGTACATGCAATCTAAAATCCCGACTGTTTGTGTAGAAACCAACATCTCTGAAAGTGCATGTGTTACTTGTATTGTTTACATTTTGGGGACAGATATCACACAGTTACATTAAGGGGACTCGCCTTCCATTTTGTGGACACAAAGCTGGTCCCAACAAAGCAGTGGTGTTTGGTTAAGGTTAGAATTGTATTAAGACATGTTCTGTTTAAGGTTAGGTTAAAGCCCCTGATAATCAATATTTGGCCCTTTAGTGACATAAATAAGTTTGTTAGTATGGGTGTCTATATACAATATGTGTGGTCTATAGTGTATGTGTGTCTATAGTTTTTAAACAGTTAGTTGATCAATAGATCGATTAGTCGACTGAAAAAAAAAAAAGACCAACACCAATTTTGATTAAGTGTTTACATCATGCTTTAAATGCAAATCATTTGCTGATTCTAACTTCTCAATTGTAAACATGCATTGAGGTCAGTGTTGTAGTACTTTATCTATTTTATATTGTATTGTAAATTAAATATCTTTGCTTTTTGCATTGTTTTTTGAGTGACAAAACAAGCTATTTAAAGTTGTCACCTTTGTCTTTGGGAACTTGTGATGGGCACTCACCTTCAAAATATTTAAGACTGGATATAGTCTAAATGTCAAATAATATACAAAAAATATAATAGAGAGATTAACCCATTACAAAAACTTATATATCCTTTTTTATTACTAAAATGAAGACAGAGCGAGAAAGACAGATGGGAATAGTGTGTGACTAGAGTCAAGGGATGGACTTGAGCCTGGCACATCAAAGTTAGTGTAGTGAGGGGTTAAGCACACAGTGTAGTGTGTAAGCCTGTTTAGAACTCATAAATAATTTTTGATCCTTCAGCCCTGAGGAAATCCCACAGCTGACCAGCAAATACACAGGACACATCTTAGACTTGACCTTCTACTGTATACCCACACACAAAACACACTCAAGCCTCCTTAGACATCTCTCTTTCAACATGGCCTCTTTCTGTCTCCTGACCCTCACTTACACTCTCTCTCTCTCTCTCTCTCTCTCTCTCTCTCTCTCTCTCTGTGTCTCTCTCTGTGTCTCTCTCTCAGCTCTGCTGGGATCGGCTTAGCTTCTACACATCCTCGATGATAAATAAATGTTTCGCTTTGTCTCCTCATTAATAATGCAGACATACTTTAAGTGCTGCTGTGGGGGCTCACATTCTTAGTCTTTTCCCTCTCTGTTGTTACCTCTCTCAATTCTTTCCTCACCCCCATCCCTCCGTCTGATAGAGGAGAAGAGGCAGATAGGGGAAACATAGAAAAGCACTCAGAATCTCCTCCAGTCTTTCAGAGCCTACCTGTAACTTTGTGAGAGAGTAGCATTGGTTTACCTGAGCAACAGGAGACAACAAAGACAAAGTAGAAAAGAGAGGGGATTTAAACAGATTTGTCTTTTAAAAGAAGTTTTAATAATTATAACTCTGAAAAAAGTTGTTATTCATGCATACAGTAGGTTGACTGGTAAGATTATTTTAGCAGTGTTGGGTCTGCTGCCTTAATTATTGCTCAGGGATTAAAACTTTGATATTGCAGTTACATAGATGTTACTAGCAAACAACAAGTATTTTACTGTGGCCATAACTAACCAGCTAACCATACTGACTGTCACCAGTAGCAAGCACAATGATGTGAGTTTGTTTTTGATTGCATTATTCACACGGCCTTGATTATTTGTTTTGTTTGCATTATTTTAGCTCATGCAAACAAACCTATGGAAACAGTTAAGAATAATTTGACATATTTAGGTAAGTGCTTTGCACAGCACATGAACCTATATTAAAGACGCGAAAGAAGTGCAATTTTAGATAACATTACATACGTATAGCTTCAATACTTTTAATCACACACTAAATGATAAAAGTGACATCATTGTTTGGAACTTCCTCACACACTCAAATTTGCATGCACAGTTTTGTTGACTTAGGACAAGCCCATTAATCCCACACAGTACAGGCTGTATGGCTGTTGGTTCTATGTTTGGTGTCCACTGCCTTTGAACCACCCCTAATAGCAACACTGCAGCTAGCTACACAGCTACCTGCAGCCAAAGATCACCATCTTATCTTCAAAAGACGCAGCCTGTAACTATAGCTCTCATGCCTTGGTCTTACCTTTGCAGCATATAATAGTGTATAGACTTAAAGGGCCCATATTATGCTCATTTTCAGGTTCATAATTGTATTTTACCTCTTTTCTTCTTCTTCTTCTGTACTGTCTTTGATTGCACTCGCACATGCTCAGTAGCTCAGATGTAGATCATGTCAGCTAGCTAGCTCCATAGACAGTAAAAGAAAGGCTGTTTCTCCACCTTCAGTCAGTTACAAGGCAGGATTAGCTGGGAGACTTCTAAATGAGGGCGCACATGTAAGTAGTTCTTTTGTAGATTATGGTGAACTTGTGTGTGTTGTAGCAGCGCTTTGCTATTGAGAACGAGGTAGCATGCTAGCGTTAGCACAAGCGTTAGCATGCTAACGCTACGAGCTAACGGTTGCGGTTAGCCACTTCGTTTCGGCTTGTGACGTCACAAGCTGTGCCGATTTTGAACAGCTCACCCGGAGACTGAAGGCAGGACACATTCAGAAACCGTATCTCACTCTAAACAGCATGGATGGATTTTTTTCAAAGTTTGTATGTGTGTGGAAGCACCAGAGACACAAAAGAACACCCCAAATCCCAGAAAAAGTGTTTTTTTCATAATATGGGCACTTTAAGACACCAGAAAATACAAACCTCTATGCCTGTCTATACATGGAGCACGCTGCCATTGGCCTTCAGAATCCCTCTGACTGTCTGGACTGCAGGGCGCTTACCTCGATTGTTCTTGAGACATTGAAGGACTGTTCTTCATGTCCACCAGTGTCTTAAAGATCTCATGTATGTTTGCGTTCCTGCAGCACCTCAGTGATAGAAGAACTTCCCATTTCAGTCAAGCAGCTGAGTTGCCCTGGCAACAAAATTATTAAAAAAAACTATCTCACATCAACTTCTCCCTTCTTTCATTTACTTAACTTCTTATCACTTCATTTTTACTACATATTTTCCTCTTGATTGCTATATGATCACAGTACTGTTGAAGCTGATTTTTATACTGAGCTACAAGTGAAGTTTTTCCATTATTGTACTCTGTGTAACTCATGTCTAAAGAGTGATTGCACTTTGTTGAATTTCCATACAAGAAAAGGAGCAGAGAAAGTGAAGGCTTTTGCCGCATTAAGGAATCACCTTGATCCTGCCAATGACACATCTGTATAATGTGCCTCATTGAATGTGTGTGGGTATCAACGCTTGTGTGCCTTCTGCAAATGTATTATGTGCTTGTGTGTTAATGTAAGTGAGTTTAACAGTTAACATAGTTTGTGTCTTGAGCATTGGCTTAATATGTGCATTTCCCCTGTGCCACACATGCCAGAAAAGGTATGCAACTGGATTTGTTTAGGCCCATTATACAACTGTTATGCTAGGACAAAATCTACTTCTATTTAGGATTGGGTTTGGGATTTGATAGTATTTCCTCAAATCTAAATCCAGTAAAATCCAATAAAAAGAGGGAGGACAAAAAAATGTTTGAGATTTGTTATCGTTTTTGCTTAGCCAATTTTTTGAAATGGCAACCCGAACCAAAAGGGAAGCTATAACCATAACCATAACTGATTTAGGACGGGATAATGTAATGGTGTTGTATGTATTTTTTTTTTTTTTACATTTTATGGAAAGTCAGTAATCATTTTCTATATATAAAAATAACCAGATCACATTGGATCAAAATCATATAAATCCAATTGAACCTTTTCATGGAAAAACACAGGTTTAAATAATAAAATGAATAATTGTGTGGCTGAATTCCATTTAGCTGCTTCAGTGTCAGAGTCCTGTTATTGTGCTTGCTGGCTCACTGTCACACTGTCATGGCTTACAGGGCCACTTGAATAGAGCGGAGCCATCATTAATGTTCCTACTTTGATAAATCAAAATGTCTGCTTCGAAAAGCCCTGCTCACTGATTTACCACATTGTCCCATAACGGCTTCATACAACCACAGATATCAGAGGGATATCTACCTTGGGATAAACAATATAGCCGTAGCAAAGTCTGTGTATGTTGTATGCACCCATTTTGTGTCCTCTCTGAATAATGCAGGACAAAACTGTGCATACATATGTGTGTGAGTGTGTATCTGGTAAATGTAACCTGACAGTATAAAATACCTAGAAGAGTGTGTCAGCATTTGGTAAAACAAGCGACGGTATCTGTGTGTCATTGTGGTCCACGAGTTTCTGGGTAAGGAGCTGCTGTGTATCTGATGTGATGTGCAGAGTATGCTCTGTGTCACAGCAAAACAGCTGTTCCTGCATAGAGCCGTTGGGCACCTGTGTGTGTGTGTGTGTGTGTGTGTGTGTGTGTGTGTGTGTGTGTGAGAGAGAGAGAGAGAGAGAGAGAATGTGTTGTACTATGTGTGTGTGTGTGTATATATATATATATATATATATATATATATATATATATATATATATATATATATATATGTATATGTGCAAGGGGCAGACTGCCTTGTATCACTGTCACTCACAGAGACAGAGAAAGACACTGATGTTGTTTCACACTGACACTTATTTGACTCCACTGTCCTTAACTCTTCTGCTCCAGGCAGATATATGCGTTCTTGTGTGTCATACAATCACATCACATTAAACCATGGCACCCAAACTCTGGCCTAAAGCCCATTCCTCTCCTCCACAATCGTTTTTTTAGCTCCCACACTCCATTCTTCCTGTTTCTTAACTTTCTCTCCCTTCCATAACCCTTCAGCACTTGGGATACCTCTTTAAAGTTAAAGGGTTCACCAGTCGACACAAGTGGCTTTTACACCTATTTGTTGTGTGTCCAATCACATTGTTAGTGTGTGTGTGTTTGTGTGTGTGTGTGTGTGTGTGTGTGTGTGTGTGTGTGTGTGTGTGTGTGTGAACCTTTATCGAACCTGAGTCCAGTATTGACTCAAGTCAAATTTGAATCCTTCCGAGGTGTATTTTGTCTAAAATCCTTTAGGTCCTTTAGGTATAAACTTGAAAAAAATCCAATCAAAGAACTGAAATTAAAGCTTTCCAAATAAATTACATATTTGCTGTTTAGATAAATGACTACTTAAATGTTTTGGTCATTGCACTTTGCTAATAAGAAACCCGAGTAATTTACCAACTTGGATTCTGATCCAAAATAAAGGCAGCTTTTGAAAACAAATCCTTGTGTGTGTGCAGTGTATATTTGGTCCACACAGTTGCTGTGTTTAAGCACACACTTGATAATAGCCTAGAATTGATAGTTGCGATATTGCTGCCACGTTATTGCCATGTTTCTAGCCTCGTAGCAGCACAACACTGTAACTCTCAGCAGAGGTGTGTGGGTCCCAGTCTTGTAGTTTGCTTTAGCTGTGATATAAATGTGTAATTATGTTTTTATGGTACTACTAATGTCATGAAAGTGGAGCCAAAATAAATTCTGATCTATTATAAAAGAGATGATTATAAGTAATAATGACTTTGGGCTAAATAGAGGGTTAATCGTCTGCCCTCTAAGTCAACCTCCCGGCATTTATTATGAACTGAGTCACACGGAGAGTTTGATGTTTACCTGGAGTGAGCAGGGCTGTACAGAATTATTCTTTATTTTCTGCTCTAGTTCTGTTACAAAAATACTGTCTCTGATGTTGTTATGATCTGAATTCATGGGGTTAGGCCATGGCTCGCACACACACAAACATACAAATGCATGCGCACACACACAGTCAGCAGTCATGTTCTGCCAGCACTCCTTGTAATCCCACAGACAAATTACGTCTTCTCCTCCTTTCTCGTCCTCCACCTCCCTCACTCACTCTACTTTCTCCTTCCAGCTGCAATTGGATTTGGATAAAGATGGCTTTTCCTTTTCTTCTCTATTCTTCACTGCTTTGGCTAAAGAGGGATTTGCCCGGGGAGATTACACAGACACACATATAGTACGTGCACGCTCGCAGACTGCAGCGCGGAGACATTGCATTTGAGAAAAAACATCTTCACTAACAAACAGTCCCCCCCCCACCCACCCACCCACCCACCACCCCTCACTTCCCCCTGCCTGCACTAATGCGACGCACTCTATAGCCAGAGGTCAACAACCTCTCTTGCCTTCACTGTCTTTCACTGCTTTGCTTCTTCTTCTCTCCCACACACTCGGTCTCTACGATTATTGAACTCTTTTGCTTTTCCTTCCACTCTGTCCTCTTTGCCCTTCCTTCTCATCCCCAACCCCCCACCTCTCCTCATTATTGTCCTCAGTGCTCTTGTTCAGGTCAGATGAGTTGGCCTTAACACAGTGTGATGTTAACTCGGAGCACCCCACAGAGTACTGCTTTCTCAGAGAGCAAGGGTTGACCTCCTGCCACTCTACTGTGAGCAACTAAACTTGTGTAATGGACAGTGTGTATTTGTGCTCTATCTGTGTATGTGTGTCTGTAGTGTCTTTTGTTTTTGTCATGAAGCAATATGATGAAGGAGATTCCATCAGAATGATAGTAACAGATAACTCAGCCATTTTGCATAATATTAGGCTATTACAACACACTGAAAAAGGAAATACACCCCAGGGACACCTGTGTGTGTGTGTGTGTGTGTGTGTGTGTGTGTGTGTGTGTGTGTGTGTGTGTGTGTGTGTGTGTGTTGGAGTAGAGGGGGGTCATTGGTGGTGTGACTGAATAATTGAAGGGTGGAGTCAGCAGATGGTCTTTAACCCTGAACCCCAGACAACAATCAATATTTAAGCAGAGAAGGGATGATACACATCATGTGTGTGCACGTACACACGCGCGCGCACACACACACACACACACACACACACACACACACACACACACACACACACACACACACACACACACACACACACACACACACAGACACATGTTTACATTATATAAACTCAGTTACACATTCTTATGAGAGACAGTACATCGCTGTCAGTGTGGATGATATATGGAGTGTGTTTTTCTGCACACCGAGGGAATTCGTACTGTGTATGCAGTGTGGTAGCAGGAGTTTAGAGAAAAAACTGTGTGTTTGTGTGGTGTACAGTATGTGTGTTTTTGCAAGTAACTTTTGTTAGGTTGTCATGCATTTTTACATGCTTGTGGCCAGCATGCAAACATGTATAAGAACTGTTTTGTGCAGGGAACTTTTTCTATGCAAATATGTCATGATAATATATGTGCGTGTGAAGTATGTGCACAGAAGGGAACACACACCATGTGTTTTGAAATGTACAGACAGTTGGTAAGAACCACAGTGTCTTCCATTTCTCCCCTCTTTCTCTGTCTTCTTCCCTGGGCCACCAGTAGTGGTAATGGGGAGGGACCTGTCAGCTCACTTAATGCAGCTAATGTTTGCCTGCGCCTGGGGACATGAGCACAGAGACACACACAGTCCTGACACACACAGCGCTCCACTCTCTCTCTCTGTCACCACTCTGTCACATTCCCTCTCTTCTACCCCCCCACACACACACACACCTCGCTCTCCCATTCTCCTTCCTTCCCTGCATCTCTCATTCTCTCCCAGCTTCTTCTCCCACACTGCACTGCACCCAGTGTTTTAATATTTTTCAGCTTTGTTTTATCTAGCAGCTTGAAGCTTTTTAGGCCATCAACTTAATCATCTTCGCCTTCCATATTACTTACGTGCTCTTGTTATTCCAAGTGACCACTCCACCAGCAGTGAAATGACCTTTTTAAAATGAAACAGACTTATTTTACATTTAAGAATAAGAATTGAATAATACAGAATAATACATCGTTCTGTATTGTTTTTATCGTCAACGATGCCATAAAAATACAAAAAACAAACGTTTGTACAAAGTATTTTGTAAAGAAAATAAAGGAGGATGTTAAATGTGGGACTGACTCAAAATAAACTACAGTGGCCATGTTCATCATAATGAAGAAACAAGTCACCCTGTGCGATGGTGTGACTCATTTATGTGTTTTTAATAGCTGGTAGATGGAGGTAGGTCTCTGGCACAGAGGAATAAGGATGAAATCATTGCTGGTTTCAGCTTTTTTTCATTTGAATTGTTGATGTCAAGAAAAATATCTAATTTAAGGCCAATTAAAAACTAAATAAAAAAAAAAAGAAATCTAGTAGAATTCACTCTAGGTAGAGTCAATTCTGCACCCTGTCCCTTTTCTTCGCTATAGTTAAACCAAAACACATAAAAAAGTCTCGGTATTTTGAATTCAACACTTTGCTTTATTCTTGTAAATACCGCTATGGTATGCCCATGTGACCAAACATAAAAAAATACAAGCCAGTGGAGAGCACAGGAAACAGCTACAAGGACAGGCAGGGAAGCTTAATAAAAACAAATGGCTTATAGAAACAAAAAATACTTATGCTTTCTTTTTCCCTTTTCCCTCCTCTCTCGCTGCTGCCACCCTCCATCTATTCCTCCTCTACGCTCTGTCGCTCTGATGAATATCACCCAAGCAAATCAGAGATGCAAAGGAATCTCTCATTTCTCACCCCTCTTTCCCCTCTCCTTATCTCTTTCTTTCTCTCCACCCCCCTGTTTCTTTGACTCCCTTGTCTCTCTCTCTCTCCCTCGTCTCTCTCTCTCTCTCTCTCTCTCTCTCTCAACCTCTACCCGATTTCCTTATCTACCTTCCCTTCCTCCCCCTTGAGTATGTGGATCTCATTCTCTCTCATTATGATGATTTGAGGCTTAGCTTCAGTTGCTGGCCCATTAAAACCAAGCAGCAGCAGTAAGCCTTGGCTTTTCTTACACTGCAGGCAGACAGCTAGGCAGCCTCATGAGATGGCTTCTACTCTGCATACTGAATTATAAACTGAAAATCAGAAATGGTCCATGTCTGCGCTGTTCTTGTATCCAAACATTATATGTTAAAAATCTCTCATGCACACACACACTAGACATGCTGAATGACCTTGGCATGTGCCACCTTTAGTCAAAGTGCCATATCTCAGTGCCAGCCATTGATGAGACCTCCCAGTCTTTAGGGAGGGATGTTGAGCACTGTACAGGGATTGGACAGTGGGAGGAAAGGGAAGGCTTTCTGTGTAAGATTTGGGGGCATGGTCGGGCAGGGGCCAGGAGATTGCCAAGGCTCTTTCACGCTATCCAACTCTGTTCTACATGGCTAGATCCATATGTATCTGTACCCAGAGAGTTCATCCACTGGTGTGTTTGGACCATCAATAACAGGAGACATCACCAGCCACCCCCACAATTGCAAAACACAATTTTAATTAATTGAATGTGATTAAGATAATAATGCAAGAAAGGAAAGAGCCAATGTCCACACCATATTGTGAGTGTATTTGCATAATTATGCTATGTCTTGCATTGAGAAGCTCAGTAAAATAGATGCTTGTTGTGCTGATATGGCTGAATTTCAAGACGTGAGAGCTCCTCAAGTTGTCTCCAGTGACATTAGCGGGGCCGTCGATACTGTAGGTGTGAGTTGAGGGTCATCCAGGGTCATAAATGTTTCTGTGCTCCTAGACCAATGTTGTTTCATATGTTCTCAATGTTGCTCTGATTGTTTCCTTTAACATTAATTTGTCACAGCTCCTTTATTTGTCTTGCTTACATGCAAGTATAGCAAATACTACCTCACTTTACAGTACAGTACAGTAAGCCATTTCATTTACATGACTTTTTGGTAATTCCAAAGCTATGGTAATTGTTTGTAAAAAGGTAGGTTCAACTTCTGTCAGTCATGACAAAGATGAGAGAGCTACAGTACATTGATTGTGACAAATCAGTTACACTCAGTAACCTCCAAACACAATGAAAAAAAGCTGTGGGTGTGGAGTTAGAAAGAAGTGAGCTTACCATACCTCTGTAGCCCGCTCCTCATCTCTGCTTGAGGATATCGGCTCAAAGCTACATTAGCCACTGCTAGCATAACACACCAGAACCTCTTACTGAACTGTCAGTGGTCGAATTACATTGTGGGTATGAAGATGCCAGGTTTTGACAAGGTAGAAGAATGCATGGAATAAAATAAGAAATAATAATAATAATCTCTGGTTCTGCTGCATCCATTTTGATCCTTTTTTTTACCTGTCCATCGTGTGTCTGACAATGTAATACGAGTCTAATGCTAATCTGTGAAATAATCTTTTGATAACTTTAATTTATTTCACAGCTGCACTTACTATCTGTATCAAGACTACTTGCTATAGTGTAACTAAGGCCAGTGCTAAACTGTGTGTTGGCTGCAGCTATCTGTAATGGTAAATGGATTGTAGGACCATAAATAAATTTCACAGTATCAAAGCCCAGCAAGGAGAAAGAAACATGGTGTTTATTGAACTGTTTGGGTTATTGTACTGTTGTCCTGTTAAGCATGCTTATCTCCAAGAATCACACATCACCATGCCATGGGAGGCTGGATCAGCTGACAAGACCACAAACACGCCTGACTAGCCACTCTCTGTGTGTGTGTGTGTGTGTGTGTGTGTGTGTGTGTGTGTGCGCACCTACATGTATTTGCAAGGTGTCTTTGCGCTTGACTGCTTGTGTAACTTTACATATGCTGAGGCGGTATGTTTGTGTGACAAAGAGACAGAATTATTCCCAGACAAGAGATGGTGACAGAGGAAGAGAGCAAAAAAACGGATACATGAAAGCATGAAATGGCACCTTAGCTGGACTCCGCGTCAGTTTCCTCATCATCCTCTCATCCTCATCAACCCCCTCTTAGTTCCTCGTTGCTTTCCTTAATTTTCTCTCACTTTGTGTCTCCTCTTTCCGTTTCTTTTTTATGTCCCCTCCCCCTTGCTCTGGCAGTGACATTGGGCTAAAGTGGGACAGAGTGTAGGGGGGCAGTGAGGCAGAAGAGACAGAGAGACAGCCAGGCAGGGAAAGCTGCTGCTGCTGCTGTGGTGCCCCCCCACTCCAAGCACATACCTCGGGCACTCCTAGCCCCTCAGGCCTCCCGCAACGTCTGGGGGACCCGCTTTTAGCATGTCACCACTACTCCACTCCAATTTGAAACATCTGTCTCTGCAGCTCTTTTGCTTCCCATCATCCCTCATTTCGTTCTTCTGCTTTAACTCCTCCTCCTTTTCCTCGGCTTCATCCTCTTTTGGGTCTCTGTTGCCAAGATGCCCAGCAACAGCGGTAAGGGTGCATCATCACGGTGGCGCAGGCAAACGAGGGGAGCCAGGGAAGGAATGCGTAGGAGAATTGCAGGCCTAAACCCCCCCCCCCCCCCTCCCTCCTTCCCTCGCTCCTCACATCCGCCTGCCATGCAAGGTGAACTCAGCCGCACATAGGCCTTGCTCCCCGGTGACCCCCCCTGCTCCCTGAGATTCAGTATGTGTCACTGTGGTGCTGCTTACATGCTGTGGAACTGTAGTACTCCCACTGAGGACAACATGGCTTTACAAAGGGCAAGGCTTTATTGATTTGTGTGAGAGTTTATCACATGTGTGCCGGCACTCTCCCTGTCTCTCTCTCTCCCATGCACACAAGCAACTGCATTGTATGTGTGCAGATACCTGCATTAACACATTAACTTGCCAGAGGTAAATGGTGGAATCAAGTTCAACAGCTTAACAGCTTTCAGATAATCGGGTTTTTCCCTGTTTGCCTTGTCTTCCTTTTTTACATAATGGATGACAATTACACAAAACCAACTGTTCACACACCGTTGTTTTTGTTTTCCACAGCAGAAATAAGGTCACGCTTTAGTAGACTTAACTCTGTGTGTGTGTGTGTGTGTGTGTGTGTGTGTGTGTGTGTGTGTGTGTGTGTGGTATTGTGGTGTGTTTGTAATGTATTAGATATGTCCCGTTAGCCTTCTCATGACTGGCGAGCATGTCTCTATCTATTATCTATGAGGCTAAATAATTAAAAGCAAAAGCAACACAATGCACTGTACGTGTTTGTGTATGTGTCATTGTGCATTGTGTGTGCACTCTGACAGACAGAGCATCAATTTAACAGGAAAGAAAAACATGCAAACAATCTGAGGACAACCGTTATTGTGGCTGCTCTTTTATATTTTTATTTAAAATTTTGGACATCCATCACTGCCTACATATTGCAGCTTAAATATTTACGGCCGTTCCAATTAAGGTTGCTTAAGTGTGGTAGATGCCTTTGACAGTTACGGAGGGAAAGTCAGAGATGAAGACCCTATGAGTGGGCTGACGATAAAAAACAGACAGATTATGAGATTTCTCCTTCTTTCTATTTCTTTTGGTTTGGATGAGTGCATTTTTCCATTTCCTTTATTTGTTTTTCGTCTTCCTCTCTCTTTTTTTTTTCTCTCTCTCTCTTAAGCATGAGTTGCTCAGAGAGGGTGAGGGGTGTGTGGGTGTACGGGGTGTCACCTTCTAACAACAGATATAGAACGAGAAACCAAGAGACAGCAGCAGGGAGAGAGACAGAGGTAGAGAACAGAGAAACCAAGGAAACAGATAGATATCGAGATAGGGAAAGACAAAGAAAACAGGAGACGTGTTGGTGTTGGGGAGGGTGGCAGCTGGCATTTGACGGTGAAGCATGCCTTTTTAATGAGTGCATTAGTCCTTTGCATACCTATCCTCAGATCACTGCATCATATTGAACCTGGTAAACAGACGGAACAAGACAGGAGAGGTGGATGAGAAGGTCAAGGGTTGGGGCTGAAAAACCAAAACACTTGTAGAGAGATAAGAATAGATGGAGTGTGTATCTGTGTTTCCTCTTCAATTATTCTGCCTCTGGTAACCGCGTGTGTCCTGCGCTCATAGAGAGAGAGAAAGAAACGGAGACTGTGTGAAACTCTCCTTTATTAACCTCCTGTTATTTTGACATAACCTCTTCCCTGTCCTTAAGCAAGCTTTTGTCTCTGGTTGAGTCAAAGAAAGTGGCAGTAATATAACATCCTTGTGGCACTTTCTGCCTGTCTTGTTCTCAGTAGTACTATTATAGACTACTTTGAATGTGAATAGAGAGGAGATAGGACCAAGCGACATTCATTTCATTCTAGAGGGAGAAAGAGAGAGAGAGAGAGGCTCAGATAGGGAGAGAGCCTATTGTCACTAGGTGTAGATTTCCCTTTGTCAAACACATGTCAATTCTTCAGACCCAACAGAGGAGAGGAGAATAGGAAAATTATAGCAGCAGAGAAAAGAATGAGGGGAGAGAGGGCGGGTTGGAAGGCGGGAGAGGAACAGAGGAGGAGGGGAGTGGTATTGATTTGACACTCGGGGAATCACACCACAGCTCTGTTCATTTTCATTCATCTGCCCTTGTAATGGGGGTGTTAATATGACAGGTAGGGGGAGAGGGCAGGAGGGGGATTTAGGAGGATGAGAACATTTTATTAGAATCCAATCTTTATTATCCTTCACCCCTGCCCACCTTTCAGCCCCTACACACACTGACATGCATGTATGCACTGGTGCACATGCACGTGTGCACTTACTGAATGTGTACACACTCATGCTTCTAGATGCGAGTGAAGGTGGGGTGAGGGTGTTAATTACATGTTGGGCTTGAATGGACTCACAGTTATACAAGTCATGTTTATGTATATATATATATATATATATATATATATATATATATATATATATATATATATATATATATATATATATATAGAGAGAGAGAGAGAGAGAGAGAGAGAGAGAGTGTGTGAGTGCGTGCGTGCGTGCATGCGTGAGTGCGTGCGTCAGAGAGAGAGAGACGCAAGGAAGGTGGTTACAGTACAAGCAGCTCAAATGAAATAGCTTTTAGTTGGCCTTCCCAGTGCTTCCTTGAATCAGCCATAATGGGCCCTTGGTAATTATCAAATAAATTAGCCAGGGTAAGGAGTGGAGGAGGAGGAATCAGGACTCCTTACATTCTTTCTTACTCTGAAAAACATTATCTTTACCTGTTAACTATTAAAAAGAACAAATGCTTTATATCATTTTTATATATTATATTATATTTTTTGCATACAAGCCCTTTTGGTGTGATCACATGCTGTTATCCAAATCAGCATTGATTTTATGTGTGTTCTGAATGTTTTATGATGTAAATTGTGCTCATCAGCTGAAGCAGAGTGGATGAATTTAGAACGAGCAAGCCTGCATGAAGCAGTTAAAACAAACCACTGATTTTCACTCCTCATATCCTCAGGCTCATATAAGCTATTATCTTTGGACAGAATACACAGATTAAAATAGTTTTAACTGCATTAGCTTAATTATTAGTATTTCAGTTGACAGTTGTAGTAAGGAATTGGTCACTCTGGTAAGACAGTTCAGTATAGTCAACACAAGAAAACATCAGCATTTGTAGAAATCAAAGAAGTGAGAGGTTGTAAAAGAATTATTATTTTATCCAGGACATGCAATATTTTTCCATGAAGGGGCTAAGGGGAAAGAAAAAATAGCAAAAACACAATAACATTTCTAAAAACAAATCAATAAAACATACAACATTCCACAAAATCTGTGTACTGTACATACCATGTGTACGTACACGTCTTTCTCATCACTGTTTTTGGCTGGATGTCTATGATGCCACTCTCAGATAGGTAGAGGAACGCCACAATACAATAGATGTAGTTTATCTTTTACTGGAACCTCACATGCAATCATCTTGATGCATCAAAATATGCAAGACCAACTGTCCACCACAGAAGCAATGTTTGTTCATGGTTTACCCAGGATAGTTAATACTTGCCACATCAGGACTAGAAACGTGACACTAACCTGGCCCAACATGGTGTCACAATACATCCACCTTATTTAACAATTTGTGAGATGCTCTGTTATTGAATGTCTCTTGCAGGGAGTTGACTGACTGCTTGTAGTCTGCGCTGTAGCACTGGGCCATATGCCACATTACTATTGTATTACTCTGCCACAGTATCCACTGTACAGTAGCTAACATTACCACTACATCAGACACACACACACACACACACACACACACACACACACACACACACACACACACACACACACACACACAAGGTAACCGTATTGAGACCTGCATGATGAGAGTTTTCCTATTTTGGGCTGCAGCAGCAGAACTGTCCGTGGTGCTACCTCCGCCAGTATTCCTGAACATTTGGAAATGTAGCTGTCCATAGGGCTGATCTGCTGTAGACCTTAAACATATCTCCTGTTTGCACCACTTCTCATGAGCATGGGTGTATGTACTTCTGTGAATTTTTCATAATGGCAAATGTTCTACCTTGTTACGAACTCCTCAGCTGTACACACAGCGCTGTCTTGCTGACTGGGCTGTGCATAAATAAATGATAAATTGTTTAATTCTATTGATGTGCAATAACTCTAATGGTAACCTCAACCCCTAATCCATCATTTAAGCATCCTTAGACATCCTTCAACTTTATTCCATTGTTGCACAAATATTGTTTGTACTGGTTCATTGCTCGCTGGGAACCGGTAGATGCATCTCCTCAGTAAATCATGGGCCTTTTGCACCCAGGTGCAGGCTCACTGTTTGCATGCTCATTGACTTTGAAAGACATTTAATTCTGTGTGTGTGTACTTGGAGATCATAGACTTATGAGTTGGTGGTGTGTGTAGCCTTGTTCTTCAGTAGATTTCAGTGGCCTTTTTGAATAAAGGGCAGCAAAAAAAAACCAATGCATTCTCAATGGGTCTTTCATCCAAGCACAGTCGACTAGCAGTGATTTCACTGAGGTCTCACCCTTTTTTGCTCTATTTCTCTCAGCACAGTGATACTGAGTTGTCTGTTACAAAGGTGCTTTTGATTATTAACATTAAAACTGTCGGAAATGACATAATAACTTGTTGCACTTTATCTCCGCAGCTTACATAGAGTTTTAAGACGCTGGCAAACAGGCATATGCACCCACTCCATCATTCACTGTATCTATGATTCTAAAACATTCTGAAACGCACACTTACACGCCATAAATGCACATGTAGGTCCACTGCAGAGTGTGTGTGTGTGTGTGTGTATGTGTACGTGTGTGTGTGTGTGTGTGTGTGTGAGACAGAGCTAGTAAAATTAGCAATGTAATGATAGGGGATAGATGGAGACAGTGACAGGAAAGGAAAAGAAGCAAAGCAGAAATGAAAAATTGAATCGAGAGGAGGAGAATAAATAAGGAATGTATAGGTGTACTCCACTGTCTGCTCATTGGTGTGGCATCCTGTAGTGAGGATGCTCTGCACAAAAACACACACACCCTCACAATTTGTTGAGTTTTCTCTGCAAATGTGTATTTTGAGACATTGGGAGTAAGAATGTGTAAATTATGAGCCAGATTGTAAGTGTACTGTATGTGTGAGTGTTTGCGTATATTTGTGTGCATGCATTTGTAAGAAGTCCATTTGTACAACTACTGCTCTGCATTGTACCCAGCCTGTGGTCCATTTAGCCTTAAAACCTAAAAGGCAAACCATGACAATAATGGTTGTGACAGTCTTCAGCATGTGTTTTTGTTAAAAAGCTCAGAGTGAAAAATAAAGTGACATGATGCACGGAGAGATGTATTGAGCTCCTCTGTGGCCTGTAGCCCAGGCCTTTGAACCAATTACAGATTCATTCAGCAGTTTCTCTCCTCTGTTCTGATCCCCATCGCCATCATTTAAATGGCTGATTCCGTTTTTACCTCTAATGAAGGGTATTCTGTCACACACAAAGCACACACTCAAAGCACACATGAAACGCACACTTGCACATGTCGCTGTGTGCCACCGCAGCGCCCCCTACCCAGCTGTTGTCACGTGAGTGCCCGGGCCCTAGCAACAGCGAGCGAGAGAGCGAACAAAAACGAGAGATCCTGGCGAGAGCAGGGGAGAGAGGAATGGGTACAGAGAGGGAGAGAGAAAGAGCTGGGAGGGGGGAGCCGTAGAGCATTAATAAGTGATGAATCCAACAGTGTGAATTGCTGCTAGTTAGCATTGCTGCAGCGCCTCCTTCATTTGCATGGCAGCACCAAGAACAAACCCCCTTACTTACGCCATTTCCACTCCTGCTCTGTTTCTGTCCTATATCACTTTCTTTCTCGCTTTCGCTCGCTGTTTTATCTATTTCTGTCTCTTTCTTTTCTCTGTGGTCTAGCCAGCATCTCAAAATATGTTTATCTTTTCTTAGTTACTTTCTTTATCTTTCTTTCCTGTCTGATCTGATCCTCTTCTCCTCCCAACCTCCCCGGTGGCTGCAGCATTCCCACTGCAGCCACCATTAACATTATCATTTTCTCTTCTCATTGTTTTGCTCTTTAGGATCTCTTATGTTGCTACTCTTTCCCCCCTGTTCGACGATATTGTGTGGAAGATGACAGCCATATACTATAATGGGATAAATTTAGCTGCGCCATTCCTGCATCCCTTCGTCTTCTGCCTCCATCTTTTTTTTACCTCCTCCTCCATCTCACCTGAGAAAGAAGAGGGGGTGTCCTCTCTCTGGGAGGAAATGTGGGGAAGACAAGTGATGCTCCAGGGCTCCCTAATCCTTTTTTCGTTGTATCCGTCTCTCTTTACCTTCCTGTCTCTCTGTCTCAATATTTGAATGTATGTGTCTGTTTGTGGAATTTCTGGCACACACACACACACACACACACACACACACACACACACACACACACACACACACACACACACACACACACACACACACACACACACACACACAGATCCAGCAGCAGCTTCGCTCTGCACTTGGCTTGACTTCCTGCCTCAGGCTGATCAGCTGAACTGATTCCATTACTTACAGACCCCCCTGAAAGAGAAGAAAGAGGAGCACAGACTATAAGGAAAAAAGGCAGAGATAGAAAGCGGTAGAGGGCAGAGGGGAGACTGGAGGAAGAGAGGCCGGGAATAGTGAATAGATGTCAAGCAGCACAAAAAGGGGAGGAAAGGCTTGGAAAATAAGGAGAAAGTGAGGGGATTTTGGCCTCCCTTGGGTGTGGGATAGACCTAAAAAAAAATCTCATCCTGCCTCCCACAGCAAAAAAAAAAGAAGCAGATACATACATACACACACTCAACAACAACAACAAATTCCTGGAGGCGTAGGCAGACTAGACGAGAATTGATCTTCTTTCCCACAAGGAGAGGCTTGCAAGGGGAGAAAGAGAGAGACAGAGAAAGACGTAGAGGAATTGTTTTTACCCATGTGTGGCACTCAGGCCTGCAGGCCCCTCATCCCTCTCACTCTCACTCCCTCCTCTGTCACTCCCAACGGCATGTTTCTCTTTATCTCCCTATCTCTCCCTCCATCAATCTCCATCTGCCATCCTCCTCCCTGTAGGGTCAGCCTCTTCCTCTCCTCCACTGCCTCCCTCCATCGCTGCCTGCACCCTCGCTACTGTTTTAGGTGTGTCACATCTCCACAGACAGCAGGAGAGCAGGCAGTGACTAGAAATTAGATATCAGGTAGAAAGGCTAGTGGTGAAAAAAGGAGAGAGGAAGTGAAGAGTAGTAGGCTGATCTCAGAGCAGTCAAGGCTGAAATAATTAATTGATCAGAAAATTACTCAACAACATCCCTGATAATTAATTAATTAATCTTTTGACCATTTAAACTGGCTGTTTTTGCTTGGTCTTCACTCCCTTTATTTACATGCTATATTTACATGCTTATTTACATTCATTGTCACTGCATGCTACAACTGGACATGCCTTATGTTGTTATTTTCAAGGTAACTACTAATATATATGCATCATTTGGCATTTTTTTGCAATTTAAAGTATGTTTGTTGGCAAATAGGTGTATATGAATGGATAGATGGAAATCATGTTGATGGGACATTCAATGCTTTAGTACTGCCAAAAAAGTAATGATGGTGTAAAAAGCTTAATCTTCAGTGCAGTACTACACTTCCCATCATGCTTTGTATAATGCAAAACAAGACATTTGAAAATTTCACCTTAGATACTGTGATGACGATTTTCTGACATTTTATGGACTAAACAATTAATTGAATATTCAGAAGAAATTAAAAATAGGGAGGAATGGAAGAATAAGTTTCCTTTAAAACCAGCACTGACAAGCTCCTTCTCATTAATGTCCCCTGCACCACTCTCTTTTCTGTCCATTCTTAACCATCTCTGAATTTCTTACTCTACCCCTGATCTCTCCCTTCTTCACCCCCCTTCTGGTCCGTCTTTGTCTCCCTGGGCATGTTGTGACAGGGTGTAGCAGTGTGTTGTACAGGGTTCTACTCACCAAGTGCATATTATCCTGTAAGGCTTAATACCCAGGTTGGAACAAAAGGGCAGGCTTGAAAATTACAGCTTACGTCGCTTAGCACTCAGCACAACAGTCTGACTCACATGAAAACGTGTGTGTGAACTTTCACATACAGTATGCATGCAGATGCACAGGCTGACAGTTGCAAGTGTGTGTATATATTCAGAAATCTGACATCCCAGTTACACACACACACACACACACACACACACACACACACACACACACACACACAGACACACACACACACACACACACATACATACATATATTGTAACACTTGTTATAGACTTAAAGCTTTAGTGCGTAACTTTTTGATATTAATGAACGTCTGTTACATTCTAGCCATTGCCAAATGAGTTACTACAAAGACTATCATCTCCACACAACTCTCTCTGTATTTCTCAGCATGGCTTCGTTTAGAACAGGGTGGCATCCGGTGGCTTTCCCCGCGCAGAAACTTGTGAAGATAATTACCTCTTCTGAAGAGTCCATCATGTTTTTTTAATCCTCGGTGTCCTCCTTGGCTACTAGCAACTACGTGGAGGAGGGTTGGGGGTGCGTGCGTGATCACGTAAGGCTGTATCATGTGGACGCACCGACAGTTTTGTTGTCATTATTTATATTTCTCATGGGGGCGACAGAAACTACGCACTATAGCTTTAAATAAAATAATTGTAGAACTAGATGTTCTTTTTGAAAATATCAATCGGACAGATCTGACATTAAAAGTTGGGGACTCCTAAAGCTCTAAAGCTTTGTATGGCCTGAAATTATTAGTCAATTAATCAATTAGTTGATTGGCAAAACATGAATCTACAACTATTTCATTATAACTTATTATAACTATTATTTCTAATTGTTAAAGTCAAATTAATCTAAATTACACTCAATTTTACTGTTTTATATCATACTAAATTTAATATCTTTGGGTTTTGGGCTATTGGTTGAACAAAGATTTGATTGTCATTTTCACGATTTCTTGGCTTTTAATTGATTTACTGTATAGAATAATATAAAAAATATTCAACAGATTATTTGATAATGAGTTAAATGAACAAGGAATGTAAAGCCCTACTGTAATTTAGAATAATGCACATTTTGTTTAGTCAGTCAAAACTTGGCAGCTTTGTTACAAGAAGTAAAGTCTTCCGTCTTCTTCACATCTCAGTCTTGTTAGAGTAATTGTGCGTGCGTGCATGTGTGTGTGTGTGTGTGTGTGTGTGTGTGTGTGTGTGTGGGTGTGGGTGTGGGTGTGGCAGGGAGCCAGGCCAGTCCTCTCTGTTTTAATAAATCTCTTTTGGATGGAGTTGTGCAACTATAAAATGTATCGATTGATGTTGCTCACATTGTATCTCTCTCTCACACACACACACACACACACACACACACACACACACACACACACACACACACACACACTAGTTTGGTTATTGATACTTACACATTCATATGTAGACATGTTCATTGATACTCACACACGCGGGAAATCATCTATTGACATTTTTACATGTATACATGCAGAAACACATACAGAGGCACACGCTCATATGAAACAATAAACATACATTTTGTTAGTATTTACAATCACTAATTTCAGAACCTTGACGTCATTTTTCAAAACTCTACACAATACTCACAACCAACGATCAAAATACACATTTTTCAAAACCCTAACACTTTTCTCAATTACTTGGATACAATACACATAAACCAAAGATCATTTGTTCATTTAACAAAGATCACCTGTTCAATATGACACAACTTAACATCAAAGTACTACTATTTCATAAAAAGCAATTCACACATTACATTTCAAATGATTGTCTATTCATTTCATTACAATGATCCAACTATCAATCGATACAACTACTCAAAATGATAAGTAACTGTTGCATTACTCTTAATGCATTATTGTATGGAAACAGACAAACAATATTCCATGTTTAGATCATGAAAGTTTCAAGATAACGAGATTCATTTTCACCAATTAGTGTGGAGCATGAACCAATTAGACTACATTATCTATGGATGTAATATTTCATCATCATTCTTTACTGTAATGTACTACTGTTTATCAGACACTGTTTCTATGGTCCCATGTACCACCTTTGAGACTATTTACAGTATTGACAGTACTGCACTGTATGCATGCAGGCCCTTGGAATTGCTTGTCCAATTCTGCCAGCTCGTTACTGATGATTGAGATATATACGTTATGTATATACTGTATATATACATATACATATATACTCGTACCACATTGTTCGCCATGCCCGAAGGTTTTTTCCAAGATGTTTGGCTAATTGCAATGTAGATGAGAACCTGCGGCCAAATCCACAAGACAGAGTTGATGAATATGTAGAAGTACAGTAATCACTTCTTTGTTTTGCTTTTTACAGTACAAGCAAGTTGAGGAACACTGCATTTGATGTTTTACAGTACTGTCAACGTGGCAACGTAGTTACCAAGTTACCATTTTCACTCATACAGTAGAAGTTGCTAAATGCCAATCAAAGCATTAGTATATGAGCAGTGGCTTGGCTTGTAGACTTACAAGACAGAGTACTAGTTTTAAAGGAATACGTCAACATTTGGGAAATACGCTTATTTGTCTTTTCTATTTTGCAAAGTGATTGTAAAAAACTGTAATCTAAACATAGGAATAAGGACAGGAAAATCAGATTATGAACTACTGGTGTTGACCTAAAAATTATCATTTAAAACAAAACCAACCAAAACTGATGCTTAAGTCATGAAGTTTTCACACTACAGCTGCCTTTTTTTTTATCAACAATTAAACACATCTAACAGCTAGCACCCTAAGTGTTTTCAGAATAAATTTGTTGTGACTGGTAGGTGCTGATCTCTTGCTTGGAAGTGTGTGTGTGTGTGTGTGTGTGTGTGTGTGTGTGTGTGTGTGTGTGTGTGTGTGTGTGTGTGTGCTGCATGTATTTCCAGTATTCAACTATTCAATGCACCTGTGTTTTACTTAAGTCCTCTCTTGTCAACATTGCAGAGAGACATTGAAACATCATGTATAGCAACCAACAGCCAGAATGTCCACAAACACACACACACACACACCCACACACACACACACACACACACACTTCAATAACACAAAACCAAACAATCTACTACAAACTGTGAAGTGCACACCGTCTAAAATAACCCTTTGGGAGAACAGAATACAAAAAGATTCAGGGAAGCGGAAAGAATCAAACATCAAAATACACTCTCCTCGTCTCTTCTCCTTCCATCTCTCCTCTCTTCTTCTTCTTCTTCTTCTTCTTCTTCTTCTTCTTCTTCTTCTCTCTCACATACACCATGCTGTCTCTATTGACATGTAGATAAATCAGAGGCAGACCAAGTAGTCACTGATGTGAAAGAAAATGACACTAATCTGCTGTTACCATAACACACAGGGACACATCAATTATTAACACCTACAATAACTCCCCTTTCTCTTCTCTTTCTCTTGTTCCACATCCTTTCTCTATTGTGTATATCTCACTAGATGGATGAGACAGAGTGTGTTAAAACCTCCCATGTGTTCACCTAAGTGCTGTGGTTGGGCCTTTTAAAGACGTATGTATATACGATGTATATTCTAGTCCTTGCTTTATTCTTCTGAAATCAGTGATTTCTCTGAAAAATGTGCTCAAGGTTTGTCAAGAGGGTCTTATGATGAAGGGATGGCATCTCTCACATACTTCAAAAGCAGCACACATCCTACACGACCTTTCCCTCACCCAGCAGCAGCAGTTTTTCTTTACTTGCATACTTACTTTTACTTGCTTTTTTCAGCAGTTGCAAACATATGGAAATGAAAAAGAATAAATACAGTAAATACACAGGATCTAGAGGTTTAGGTTTAAATGTGTCTTACAACATTCAGAAAAGTGAATACACCTTGAAAAGACTTGCAAGCCTCTGCTATTTGTGTAGAGTTGTGCATTGTGAAACACAAGTTTTATTTACATCCATATTAGGTCCATATTACGTAGTAGTGTGGACAAGGCATTGTATGGGATGGGGTTTATTTTTTCTTTACTTGTAAAGCCAAACTATGTGACTTTTGATAAACAGTGGCCACAAGCCACACTCGTTTCTTGTTTTACTTTTGTGAAACAAATAGTCAGTGAACTGATGAAGTATTATCAGTTACACAGCAAAATCTATCTAAAGTTTGCGAAGATAGATTTAGATTAAATACATCTGCATAGACACAAGAGAAGTCAATTTTAGTTATATAGCCATATACAAATGACAAATTTGCCTCAAGGGGCTTTACAATCTGTACAGCATATGACACCCTATGTCCTTAAACCTTTGCAATGCTTTACATACAAATGATATGCCTTTGTTATAATTTGTTACTCAAATATGTTGACTCACTTTTCATTCTCCCCTTTCCTACCTGTTCCTTCTCTGCTGTCCTCCGCAGGAAACCGTTTCTTCCTGACCTTATCTGGCGCTCTGTATATCTCAGAAGTGCAGAAGGAAGATGCTCTGTCCACCTACCGCTGCATCACAAAGCACAAATACAGTGGAGAGACTCGCCAGAGCAATGGAGCCAGGCTCTCAGTTATGGGTAGGCAACGTAGTTACCAAGTTACCATTTTCACTCATACAGTAGAAGTTGCTAAATGCCAATGAAAGCATTAGTATATGAGCAGTGGCTTGGCTTGTAGACTTACAAGACAGAGTACTAGTTTTAAAGGAATAGGTCAACATTTTGGGAAATACGCTTATTTGATTATTTGCTGGGAGTTAACTGAGAAGTTCGATAAATCTCTGTATAGTAAATATCAAGCTGGAGCCAAGGGACAGTTAGCTTTGCTTAGCAGAAAGACAGGAAATGGCCAGCCTGGGAACAAAATCCACCTACCATACTACTACTACTACTACTAATACTTATTAGCACATTGTATCTTGTGTAATTCATACTAAAAACAAGTGTAAAAACAACAAGTTGTAGTGTTACGGGCAGTTATGTGTCAAACAACCATTTCTTTGCCAGGCCCAGTCATTTCCTTGGCTCTCTTTGTCACTGTGAAGTTGCCAGACAACCACCAAAGACGAAGGAAGTTTCTACACATGGCCAAGAAATAGTACAGCACATAACTCAGAGTCAGGATAGCTGTTTGCCCTGTTTCTAGTCTTTGTGCTAAGCTAAGCTACGCTAACGATCCGCTAGTGGAAGCTTCGTATTTACCGTGCAGACATGAGAGAGTGGTATCAATCTTCTCATCTTACTGTCAGCAAGAAAGCAAATAAGCGTATTTCACAAAATGTCAAATGTTTCTTTAAGGATCTAAAAATTACTGAGTACTGATGATTCCAAATGAATTAATCATTTCTGTGACGTGCTTCACCTGCAGACCCTACGGAGTCCACCCCGTCAGTGCTGGACAGTTTCCAGTCTGGTGAGGTGCAGGAGGGGCAGAGTGTGGAGCTGCCCTGCATCGCATCCGGATACCCAAACCCCACCATACGATGGCTAAAAGATGGTCGGCCATTACCTGCAGACTCCCGCTGGACACGGCGCATCACTGGCCTCACCATTTCCGACTTGAGGCTTGAGGACAGTGGCAACTACATCTGTGAGGTCACCAACAGCTTTGGCTCCAAAGAGGTGACAGGTCACCTCAACGTCATAGGTGGGTATAGGACTGAAGAGAGTGCAGTAGAATAATAATATACCAATATTCAGCACACAACAAAGCATCAGTGATCACTGATCTACCTCCCCTGACCTCCATTGTTCTACACTGACAACTACAGTTGCAGAAAAAGAGAAGATGGACAGAAGTAATGAATGTGATGTCAGGTCATGAACAGGCACGATGGAGACATAATTTAAGCTCTGTTGGCTTTGCCCTGGCCCCATACCTCCTACACGCCCCCCTCCAACCCACCCTCGTCTGGGCCAAGCGTGAGTTTGATCTCTAAGGACGGCTCGTTCCCCCGCTGTGCTCTCAAACCTCAGCGAGGCGTCGCTACGGTGACAGAGCAGAACAGCGGTCGTGCGGGCCTGTCGCTCTGTTTACCGAGGACGAGAGAGAGGAAGGCAAAGACAGAGAGAATTTCATATTGTTGTGTGTATGAATGAATGAGATGTGAAGAGGTGACGCTGGTAGAGAAGATGGCACACTTGTGGAGAGAATAAGGGGGAGGAGGTAAAGAGAGGAGATGCAGTTCAGAAAATGGTGACGTTAGTGGACATGGAGCAGACTGGCCACAGGGCACATCACGGCACAACCCACAAACCTCCAATGACAGGGCATAGAAGGTGGTACACATACACACACATTTGGACACACGCTTACAGTATAGTACATCCACTTATTGCCCGTGAAGAAAGTCTTACACATGCACTGTCACTCACTCACACACACATGCTCACACAGATTTAGCAGCCTCCAGCACTTAACACCAGCTGCTTTATTGCTCACTGACATTTTTTTTCCTTTCCAACTTTGTCTCGATTTTCTTCGCTGCTTAACACACACAAACACACACACACACACACACACACAACCTTGACGCACAAACAAATACACAATCATACCAAAATATGAAATATGATTTTTATTTCCTGGCTTGACTCAATTCAAAT
Source organism: Sander vitreus (assembly GCF_031162955.1). NCBI lineage: Eukaryota > Metazoa > Chordata > Actinopteri > Perciformes > Percidae > Sander > Sander vitreus. Next base: position 14,586,780 of record NC_135857.1, on the reverse strand, counting down.
TGCTTTCGTTCAGCAATGCAAGTGATACCACCAAGTACTGTAACCTTCAATGTTGAGGTCGTTGTGAATGAGAATGTATAACTGAAATTTCAAAAAGAACCTTCTTCTCCTTTTTTAAAAACTCTGCTCTGCCTGTTCCTGCCTCTATTCTAGAGCCACTGCGGGTCACCTTGTCTCCCAAGAACCTGAAGACAGGGATCAGCAGCACAGTCATCCTATCCTGTGCCGTCCAGGGTTCCCCTCACTTTACGGTGTCCTGGTACCGTAACACAGAATCTGTCCTGCCAGATCAACACTTTTCCATCCAGGGGGCTCACAATGAGACATTGTTCATTTCCGCTGCACAAAAGAGACACTCTGGAGCTTACCAGTGCTTTGCCACTCGCAAGGGCCAGACCGCCCAGGACTTCTCCATCATACTGCTAGAAGGTGAGAACAGAAAGGGATTACATGTTACATGTTTGTTGTGTACAATCATGAATGTATTTGTAATCAGAACTTACCGCCATATGTGTTTGCAATTATATCTGTAATTCAATAAAATATTGTGGAGAATATGTTAACGAGGCAAGTTAGAACTGATTGATTTCCATTAATTTACTGAGTAATAACAGTTTATTTACAATTCATTTGACTTTTATCATTCACATTGAGTACATGCACATATGCACACATACGTATCTTCATATGCTCATGTTAATTCTAGCACACAGACAGATTGGCTATATGATGTTACACTTGATGAAGCTCCATTGTTGTTACTGATGTGAAGCGTTACTTTTCCATTTGGTGCCTTACGGTAAAAAAGATTGTTCATATGCTTCCACTTTGCAGAGTATAGGGATTTTGTCTCTTGTCATTTTTTCCACCATAATGCTTATTTGAATCCATGTGAAATGCACTGTTACCTAAAATCATACCTCACATCTCTTGTTGTATCAGATGGTACACCCCGTATCGTCGCCTCCTTCAGCGAGAGGGTGGTGGTCCCGGGTGAGCCGTTTTCCCTGATGTGCACCGCCAAAGGAGCGCCTCCTCCCACCATCACCTGGACTCTGGACGACGAGCCTGTGGCCCGGGACCTGTCGCGTGTCAGAGCCAGCCAGTACACGCTCTCTGATGGCAGCACTGTGAGCCACGTCAACGTCAGCAGCCCGCAGATTCGTGATGGAGGAGTGTATCGGTGCGCCGCACGAAACTCGGCCGGTAGTGCCGAGTACCAAGCGCGCATAAACGTAAGAGGTGCCTGTCTACTTTTCAATATCAGTCATACAGAGGCTTCTCATAGCCTGACCCCTACCCCTACCCTGACCCATATCCTATACTGTACCCTTCTATATCTCTATCTCTACCTCTATCTCTGTATGTGTGTTTTACTTTCTCATGTACTGTATATATATTAGTTTTTCTCTTTTTTTATTTCCTTTTTTTTTTGTTCTCTCAGTCAAGCTTTACACTTACATGTTAATCATCTGCAGCAGTCAGTGTTTTGTTCCTCCAGCCGCACATATAGTCTATGTTGTCTGTCTCATTGTGTCTTTCTTTCTTGCAGTCTGCCCCCTCAAGCTTACTGTTCTGTTGTCTTGCTCATCAGCCTACATCAGCTGTAGTCGGTACACACACACACACACACACACACACACACACACACACACACACACACACACACACACACACACAGACATGTTTGCAGGCAGACACAATATTAAAATAGAGAGATTTTAGCTTAACATATGAAGAGAAAGAGTGGCTAAAGAAGAGGAAGTGTGATTATAAGAATGTGAGACAAATGGATGAAGAAACTCTAAAGTTTGTGCATGCGTTCACACAGGCACATGTGAACTCTAAAGTTTCTTCATCCCCTCATTCCCTCTTCTAAAGTATAAAAGAGAAAGAAACAGAGACTCAGGCTAGAGACTGAGGGAAGAAAGAGAATAGATGACATGAGAGAAGAGGATTGAAGAGGGGAGGAGTGCCAGTGTCTGGTGGGGGAGTGATGGTGATCTCTGGTGACAGGACTGGTGATGTCACTGTCGTTGTGAACGACAATGATGAGGAGTGACACCGATGGACAGGGCTGTATTGTTGTCTCCATGTCTCTCTCTCTCTCTCTCTCTCTCTCTCTCTCTCTCTCTCTCTCTCTCTCTCTCCTTTGGTGAGATTTGTAGTTGTGACATGCGAGTCTGCTCTAAGGAGACATGCCAGAATGATCATTAGAGTGAGCTCCATTGCCAGAGAGCTTCAGCCCCACATGCAACAAATACAGTATACAACCAATACACACATACATGGACACACACACACACGGCATAACCACATATGAAAAAGCAGTAACACACTAGTATGCTTACCCACTCACTGAAATCTGATACACTCAACTTAACCCATTCAGTCAGAAGCCAACAGCAAAGATACGGTGCCACACAGGCATAGGTCATCACACATGCACATGTATACTATGTGTGTGTGTGTGTGTGTGTGTGTGTCGCCGTGTGTCTGCGACGGTGCTACTGAATAATACATCTTTCACTCGTCAGAGCTGTGACTTCAAAGCTCAGCACATACTGAGAAAGAAAGAGAGAAGGGGTAGGAGGGCTGGATGGAGAGACAAAAACAAAGATACAAGAATGGTGAGAAGGTCACAGAAGAAGTGACAGATGATTGAGTGATGGCTCCCAGTGTTTTCCAGTAATGCTAAACCCATTTTGTGTCCGTCTGTTTGTCTGCCGGCCCATAGCCTTCAGTCTCTGTTTTGTGGCAATGATACATGACCACCATATTGAGTCAGTCAAGCTTAATTTTTGTTATATATTTGTATTTTTTATTTTGTTCCTGTTAGTCTACCAATTACCTGTTGTAGTCAGTATTTCTCAGTGTCATTGCCACTCAAAATACTATAGCCCATGCAGCTTTCATAAAGTTTACAGCGCAAATGTTGACAGAGCACATGCACATTAGTTACATATAAATAACAACCATGTAATCAAGGGAAATGCACAGCACTTTTTTTCATGCTCCACAGTGAATAAAAAGTGCATTGCACACATAGGGACGCAAACAATCCCCGCTGAGTTTGTTAAAGCAGATGAGTTCTGCATCGGATGGCTGCAATAAAATTAGAATTCTGCAGCACGCAACACAAATGTGGCAGGAACAGGATACATTTACCGTCAAACAATCGGGAGAAGTTGGCCAGCATGAATGAAATCTATGAAAATAGTGTAGTCACTTACATTGAAATGTTGGTTTGTTTAAATGTCAGTAACATTAAATGAAATTGTCATCGCTCTTGTGTCTGTTACACGGGTAAACAACGTGAACTATCAAAGAAACGGGGTGTGATCTAAAAAATGTTACCCACTTTTTGTTCCCCCGTGCCTAAAGCTGTGTGCAGGCGCTCCATTAGAAAATCTCCACATTTGAAGCTACGGTTTAACATTAAGGCAAGACACTCTAGCCTCTTGCTCTTTCTACACCCCTACATGCTTTTTTCCTCTTCTGTCTCTTCCCCTTCTCCCCAACTCTCTTCCCGATCACCCCTCCCCTTTATTTCTAAAATTCCACGCACTGCTTCTGACACCATCAACTAATGGTCTTCTTCTTTTCTCCTCTCTTTTCTTCCTCTGGTCAACCCATCTCTCTCTCTCTCTCTCTCTCTCTCTCTCTCTCTCTCTCTCTCTCTCTCTCTCTCTCTCCATCAGGTGCACCGAGGATTCGACCTATGAAGAACATCACTGCAGTGGCAGGAAGAAACTCTTTCATTAACTGCCGTGTGATTGGGTACCCTTATTACTCAATCAACTGGTACAAGGAGGGGCTTCTGCTACCCGACAATCATCGCCAGGTGAATTTTACTTTCTGAATTTCTTCTCAAAGACAATAGAAATATATCAGAACTTATTTTCCATACAGCACTGTATAACATTAATATACAGTATGTAGATTCATAAAGACTATCCTATACACATACTGTGCATCCTGTATATAGAGTTTTGTTTGAATGTCATTTAGGTTTTCTTTGACCATCTGAATTACTATTTTTAACTGATCATCTGGCCTTTTTACAGTTGTATGTACAAAAACTTAATATATACTTGTATAAAAAACATGATAACTTAGAATTGTTTTTTTGTTATCCTGTGTCCTAAAATACCTTTGAACCAATTTGGGAATAATTATAGGAAAACCTGATAACTCCCAAGCAGAAATAAATGAAGGCACAAAGCAAATGAGAGACTTCCTTCTGCATCAGTGTTGGCCATGTTTCAATCTTAGCATCATCTCATTTAAATTCACAGGTCTGTATACATGTGAATAAGAAGGCCATGCATGTATCATCTCTGAGTGTAACACTGCTGATGTCTGTTCAGGTGGTGTATGAGAACGGGACTCTGAAGCTCAGCGATGTTCAGAAGGGGATGGATGAGGGAGCCTATGTCTGCAGCGTGCTAATCCAACCACAGCTGTTCATCACACAGACTGTCTATGTCACTGTCAAAGGTCAGTCACACAGTTGATCGTTTTGAAAGTGATATGTTTGTCGAAGAGTTACACAGTTTTTTACTTCACACAGATGTCTCTAAAAACATACATCGCTCAGTAGCATGCATATGTTTTTGTTGTGTGGTGTAAACTATAAATATATATATAATTTACTGTATTATGTATACTATGTATGCTTTTTGGGGGTTTGCCCAATGAAGAGAATATACTGTAAGTGAAAAAATATACTGTACATTATAGAATTGTAATTTATGTGAGTCTAGGTGTGTTTTAGTGGGCCGTAATGTTGAAGACGAAGTGGAAAACAATTATGAATGTAAAAGAGGGTGATAGTAAGGGGGATGGAGAGTGAGTTAGACTGGTTTGGAGCAGGGGGGGTGCGAGTGAAACAGAGGGAGAGGAAAGAAGAAAGCTGTATGCATTGCCTCTAATAACCTATGATTAAGGGGCGGAGTGGCCTACTGCGCTCTCTCAACCACTCAGCAATTACATCGAGCAGGAGTGCTATTGTATAAGATTTGTGTGTGTACATGCCATATGCATGCATATATGTGAGTGAATGACAAGGTGTGTTTATGCTGTATACGCCTTGTATGTTATTTTGCCCGGCTCTCCGCGTCGATAGCATGACATGTTTGTTTTAGGAAGTTGTTAAGTGAGGGCTGTGTGTTTCGACTTGACATTAGCAGATGTGTGAAATTTGTGCTGCTGCTCGGGTGTCTTCGTAGTGTTTTTCTGCACATCAGAGATGCTCACAAGTCTCTGAGCTAGAGTCCAGGTCTCAAGTCTCTGAGCTAGAGTCCAGGTCTCAAGTCTCTTAGCTAGAGTCCAGGTCTCAAGTCTCTTAGCTAGAGTTCAGGTCTCAAGTCTCTGAGCTAGAGTCCAGGTCTCAAGTCTCTTAGCTAGAGTCCAGGTCTCAAGTCTCTTAGCTAGAGTCCAGGTCTCAAGTCTCTTAGCTAGAGTTCAGGTCTCAAGTCTCTGAGCTAGAGTCCAAGTCAAGTCTCAGGTCTCTCGTGGTTATAATGAGTGTTGCATAACTTGATGCGTTCCATCCAGGCTGCTTAGAACATTGCATATATATATATATATATATATATATATATATATATATATATATATATATATATATATATATATATATAAGGAATTCAAAGCATTGCAGCCAGCGGGACGTAAATTATTACATAAATCTACTACCGCTCATTTATCCTTTCATAACATCTAGTGAATGACAGTCGGGGTTAACCTCCTGTAGGTCGTAGCTAAAGCAAGACGCAAGCTAACGTTAGATGGCCAGTGCTGAGCTAAACATGTTTGCTAATCTATTAGGGTGCATTTTCAGGTGCCTGATAAAATTAGATGGGGTAGAGTAGAGCCAAATCCTTTATCTTGATACCACATATTTTGCACTCAACGTTACTTTTGTTTGGGCCTTGTTGTATGAAGTTTTTAAAGGCAACGCTTCTGACGAAGGCACAGTAGCTGCCGGTGCAGTCGGCGCGCGCAGCAGATACATTACGTATTACGTGTTGCGTAGGTAGGTTATAGTTTACGCAGGAAGGGGAATACCATTCAGCTTCATTAGACGTTTCCTAAAAATAAAGATTGTTCACAAGTCCCGCATCTCGAGTCCGAGTTGAGTCTGAAGTCTTTTGAGGTGTTTGCGTGTGGGTGTAGGTATGTGCTTGTATGAATGTGTGCTCATCATGTCTCTGATTTAATTAGATGAATTATAACGAGGCCCAGATTAAATCCCCCAGATGTCTCAGCCACCACCCCCCACCCACCCACCTCAGCCACCCTCTCCTACTCCAACACTCCAACCCACCGCCATCACCTCCGCTGCTCTCCATAGCAACACTGTTCTTCCCCCTACGGATGGGGCTCTAATTAGAGCAGCTATTATGGGCTGGCTTTAGCAGGGCAGGGTGGGGTGGAGTGGAGGGATTGGTAGGGGGCACAGGCGGCTGCAGAGTGGGTAGTGGGCTAGTAGGCCATGCAGATAGACAGACAGACAGACAGACAGAGACCACTAGGTTACCAATTAGCCTGTCAGGTTAACAAAATACAGATTCTGAACCATCTAAAAAAAAAATCTCACTCCCCCTCCTCTGTATCTTTCTCCCTCCACCTCTTCTCCCTTTACATCACTCACTCTTCTACCTCATGTCCTTTCGATGCCCCCAAATCTTCAAATCTGTGTGTCTGCCCACATTCTCCCTGTGTCTTCACATCTGACTTTCTCTCTTTTCTCTATCCTTCACTTATTCATATCTGCCTCAAAACTCTGTCTTCAACTCTTACTCACCCCGCTCATTTAAACAACCCTCTAACTGTTTTCATTCATCTTTTTTTCTTGATTTCTATTCCCTTTTTGCCTTATTCTATCTTCTCTCTATCTACCCTTTATTTCACCCTGTTGCCTGTCCTTGCCTTTTTCTCTCCTGTGCTCTCCCTTTCAACATATATTTCCTCGACTTGATCTGCCTGTTGTCTTTCACTTATCTTCTTTTATCTCATTTTACTATTTTCCCCTCAATTACCTTATCACTACTACATTTCTATTTACTCTTTCTCTCTACACATCTTACACCCTATCACTCTCCTTCCTTCACCTCTTTTGCTCACTCTTTCATCCTCCCCTTCTCTCCCTCTCTCAGTTCCTCCACTGATCCAGCCATTTGACTTTCCACCGACTTCCATTGGTAAATTGATGTACATCGCCTGCGTGGTGTCGTCTGGAGACATGCCCATACGCATCACATGGCGCAAGGACGGGCAGGAGATCGTGCCCTCCTCGGGCATCACCATCGACACAAAGGAGTTCATGAGCTCCCTCCAAATATCCAAGGTGTCACTCAGACACAATGGCAACTACACCTGCATTGCCAGCAATGATGCTGCCACTGTCAGCACAGAGAGGCAGCTCACAGTAACAGGTAAGAAAAGGAGTGAGAGAAGATAGAAAATAAGAAAGGAATATTTTGAAAGGCTTTAAGTGGCAAGGAAGGGGTTATTTAAAAATAACACTGAAGTGATTTAGTATTGCACTTAAATAAAGCAACTTTCATTAGACCATCTTTGCCTCATAAAAAACCACATCTTTACAATGTCATGACCTTCAGGTTGTAGCACAAACTTTCTGTGAAGTTCAGTGAATGAGTAATTTTCTCAGACCAACATAAGTGACAACTGGCTGTGAAGTACTTCCTGTGACTACTGTAGTACTTTGACATGTCAAATCACCAGTGGTGCAAAGTAAATTTACTCACGCACTGTACCTTAGAACAATTTTGAGGTACTTGTACTTAACTGGAGTATTTCAATTATATGGTACTTTATTCTTCTACTCCACCACCTTTTACTCCACTACATTTATTTATTTATTTATATATATATATATATATATATATATATATATATATATATATATTATATTTATTTGACAGCTGTAGTTACTTTACGGATTAAGATTTTACATAAAAAATGTAGGTTAATGTAATATAATGCCATGTTTATCAGTAGTTAATCAGTAGATCTCAACCTTTTTGGCCTGTCACCCTTTATTAAAACAAAAGGCCTGTCTTTTTGGGACCCCTTGTCACATTTGAGATGAGTTGGTAGCAGTTACACTAAAAAAACATTTCACTTCTGAAGTTTTCAGATGGTTTTATTTAAATAATGGTTTGGGGCCCAAAGAGGTAGAATTATCCAATATATATAGAATAGCATATAGAATAGTTCAAAAATGTATGTATACATGAGATATATATATATATATATATATATATATATATATATATATATATATATATATATATATATATATATATATATCAGTCATACAGGACACAAGTACTTTTGCTTTTGATGTAGGACTTTTACTTATTTTTACATTGTTGTACTGGTACGTTTAATTAAGTAAATGATCTGAATACTTCTTCCACCACTGAACATCAGTGGACTGTCCCTTGGATTTATTCCATTTCATTGTAATGAACACAGCAGATGAAAAGTTGCACTTTAGTTTTACAGCAGTATTGTTGATAATGTTCTGACTGAAATGCTGTTTAACGGCCCTGCAGGAAACATTAAATATGGCTCCAGTGTGGGAAAGAACCCAAAATGTAAGTGTTTGTATTTGTATTCACTTTCTCCAGTGCCTCCTCGGTTTGTGGTTCAGCCCAACAATCAGGATGGGATCTATGGGAAGGCTGGAATCCTAAACTGTTCAGTAGATGGATACCCTCCTCCTAAGGTCATGTGGAAGCATGCCAAAGGTGCACTAGGTACATGATCCAGGTTTCATTCTTTATCTATGGCCCATTATCATATCCATAGGTTCATAGGTTCATAGTAAATTTGATTCAAATGTAGGGATCCTCAGTTACTGTACAGTTCATAATTATCTTCTCTGTCTCTTTCTGTTCAGCGGGTATTGGGAATCCGCAGCAGTACCACCCTGTGCCTCTGACGGGCCGTATTCAGATCATGAGTAACGGCTCTCTGCTCATCAGACATGTCCTGGAGGAGGATCGTGGCTTTTACCTCTGTCAGGCCTCCAATGGCGTGGGCTCAGACATCAGCAAGAGCATGGTCCTCACCGTTAAGAGTGAGTATACAAACTCACACAGGCTAATGTAGCAGAGTATGACTTTGTCATGGTATAGATGACTGCGGTGAGGCCATCTGGGATGCTCCAGTGCTCTAGCTTTATCAGTCTACACCACATGCTCGCTAACTGTGTCAAACCAATGAGCCAGCTCACACTACTCTCCCTGTGCTCTTTGGACCCTAACATACACACATACAGACACACTGATAAATTGGTTGAGCAAAGGTGACCATGGATTTAAGAGTAAAACAATAAAGAACAGTGAGAGAGAGGTGTGTGTATGTGTGTGTGTGTGTGTGCGTGCATGCGTGGTTGGGTGGGTGGGTGTGACAGGCATTGAGAAAGCGAGCAACTGAACCATTGATCTTTTGACTCTTGGGATCTGTCTACACACAATCAAAAACACTTTGAGCTTAATCGTTATCTGCAATCAATTTCTCTCATCCTACCCTCGCTGTCAGTAGCTATGTAAAGCAATGTGAACATGCATGCACATGCACACATGCAGACTGTCAACATCAAGTCCAGCATAATAAGAGGGCAATGTATGTTGTAGCATGCAGTATTATGACCTTACAAAACAGCCATACCCACACAAAAGATGTTAACACTTAATATCTGACTTCTTTGGACACTTACACTAGGTGTGCACATAAATACAACCACTAGTTTCATTTTGTTCTGCTCTTACAGGATTGCCTCTCTCTCGCTCTCTCCCTCTCTCTCCCTCCCTCTTCTTCTGGTGTTAGTGTTATTGATTGAACCGTTCCTCTCCTCTGCCTCCCTCAATTCTGTCTGTTTCGCTCAGCGGCGAAGGAAGAAAAGAGGAAAAGAGGGAGGGTGAGATGAATAAGTGATGAAAACAAAACAGCAGAACCTTCCTTAGATCGGTAATGTGTGCGAATGAGTGTGTCGGCCAGAGAAGATTGTGAGTGATTTTGTGTATAGAGTGCACACGAAAGGTAGAGTGTATCATCTTTGCCTCTTCATTCACCTAAACCCCAATATTAACTATTGGAGAATGAGAGAGGAGGTTTATTGACTTTACTTCATTGACCGTAGCTCTTCATTACTCTAATGCAATGGAACTCAGCTACTGTGAACTCCACCTTTTTAACTGCCAGCTGTCCTACCCTTCTCCTCTCCGCTCTTTCACTTCTTTCTCCCTTTTCACTTAAACCCTGCTGATTATCCACTTACACCTTATTTTACTTCCCCCTCTCCCACTTTTATCTGCATCTGTCATCTAATATCCCCCTCATCAATCTGTTTACTGTCACCGTTTCCTCTCATTTGTCTTTACCTTCTCTTCATCTCACACATTTCCCTTCTCCTTCCAGTCCCAGCGATGATCACCAGTCACCCCAACACTACCATGGCTAAGAAGGGTCACTTGAAGGAGCTGAACTGCACAGCCAGGGGAGAATGGCCCATCATCATCCGCTGGGAGAGAGGGGACACTGTCATTGACCCTGACCGCAACCCCCGCTACTCCATTACCACCAGTCCCAATGAGAAGACAGACGAGGTGTTGTCTACACTCAAGGTAAGAAGCTCTTCTATATGGCAGAGCATCTAATTGATGAAAACAGAAGGCAATGTCTTTATGACTCTTAGGGCCCTTTCTTGCACCCGGCGCGGCGCAGCGCAGCACAAAGCCCGACTCAAGTGTCTTTGCTAGTTTAAGACCGGCGCAGTTGTCAATTTCCCGTCCAGCGCCTGCGTCGTTTAAATAGCAAATGCACCTGCGCCCATCTTTGCGCCCATGGGTGTGCTGGTTTTACAGGGAGGTGTGTTCAGGTGAATTCTTGGCGTATTGCTATCTTGAGGCAGCGGGAAGTGATCGCGCCATTGACCAACAAAAACCTGGTCTAAAGTCAATAGCGCAGCATTTCATTGTTATTTTAACAGCAAATTAGTCAAAAGCGTCTAGGCTTATGCACAGTGAGCACACACTATCCTTGTTACACACACACAGAGAAGCGCAGCAGCACACAAACATGCAAAAGGCTACAAATAAAAATATTACGGTGCAAATCCGCCCTTAGTTATTTGACAGATAGCATTCACTTTTCTCTTTTGTCTGTCTGAGCTCTGTTTTTATGAGTCAAGACAGTGCAAAGCCCATTCTAGTGTGCTGTATTTCTGTTGTGTGAAATAAAGGTGAGATTGGACAGAGTCCATTATTATATCTGTCAGTGTGTTAGAGGTTGTTGATGGTTGGTCACATAACAGTCATAACCCATCTAATTGTTTAACAGCAGTGTTCTCCCCACCACTACATATCATCAGTTTGGTATTGGAGTCCAAAATCCAGTCTCATCTCCTGAGAAGAAACTAATGTTTATCTCTGGGACATCCACAGGTGCTATACAGCAGTCTAATATATGATGCCAAAAAAGAATGATGTCTCTTTCGAAATTAAACCCACATTTGCGGACATACCGACAGTCACCATTTTATGATTCTATGGTCATGGATTGGTCACAGGTTTACCTCTACTGCATTTAAAAATGAGAGGCTTCCAGTGACACGTTTGCCAAAATCATAAGAAAAAATAGAGATGATGCACGCAGCTGTTGCAGCCTGGTGATGCAGTGTTTTTTGGATGACGATACTTAGAGAGTGCCAAAGTGTAACAAGTGGTACTGACAGAGCTCAGGGATACACAGTAAAGAGGAGCTGAATTAACTGTGTGTCCAGTGAGTTCTGAGGATGTCGACGTCTCCCAGCTGGTTTGATGCGCACGAGAGCGCAGAAGCTTTGTGGGTGTATTTTGCACAAGATTTAAGGTAAATACTGTGGATTTTGTGTTCGTAATTGTGGTTTGATAATGTGCCAAACTCAAATCAGAGACTTCAGATGCTGGAACACGTCCCTATTTCCTCAAAATGACTGTGGAGGTAGTTATCATCTGAAAGGGAAGGCATCTATAGAGTCTATGTAAGCAATTGTGGATTTTGGTGTGCATTTACATGTATCTACTGGTTAAAGAATGTATACTGTATAAAGTACAGGCAAAACATACTTGAATGAGGTTTGTGCGATTTTGCAGAAGTCTATGAAGATACACCTTCACCAGCTAAAGTGACAAAAATAGCACGGAGGATTTGTTGTTTGATGTTTTTCAAGCAGCTAGGTTGGTAAATGGTACAAAAAAAAAAAATCTTGATTCCAAACATACAGTGTACCACTGGATTGGTGACACTTCGCCTTTTGTACCCTCTCCTCCCAATGTAAGTAAGCAAAGTTGTATTTAGTATAGCACCTTTCACCTTTCAAATAAGACACTTAAATACCAAACATGCAAGGTAGAAGAAAAACGCTCACTGGGCCACTACATAACAAAGTTGTGCTTTACACACAAAGATAGAGTTGTTTGTCTCTTGGACATTCCTCTTTCTACCTTTCTCCCTACAGCTAAAACCAGCAGAGCGTGAGGATTCAGTCTTCTTCTCCTGTCATGCCATCAACTCTTATGGGGAAGGACGTGGCCTTATCCAACTCACTGTGCAAGGTAACCATTCCTGTGCAAATGCATGTACCATCTTCTTTTTATATTGACAGAAGCTACAAGAACCTGTTCTTTTGTCATTCCAACTAAACGTTTCTCTCTTTTGGTGCGACCTTCTTCTGTTTTATATTGCCTTCCTCCCTTTCTCCCCTCCCTCTCTTTTAAATCCTCAGAGCCCCCAGACCCTCCAGAGTTGGAGGTGCGAGAAGTGAAAGATCGCAGTATGAATCTCCGGTGGACACAGAGATTTGATGGAAACAGCGTCATTACCTCCTATGATATTGAGTATAAGAACAAGACAGGTAAGTGAAAAAGTGTATTCTTCATTTCACCGAAAATGTAGATAGAAACGTGAATCTGACATTGGAATAGTAAGCTAAGCTAAGCTGCTTCTTTTCTTTCTTTGAAACCCTACAGAATATATTGAAATTGACTGTCTGCGTAGAGTGTGAAAATACAAATTTTGTAAAACAGAAAAAAACTGATTTGTACAAAGCGTTTTTTGAAGTCGGAAAATTATGGCAAACTGTATAACTTAAAATTCCCTTCTTTTTTTGTCAGACACCTGGGAGCTGAAGCATGCCACTCGAAACATCTCCCCCACCAACAATCAGGCCAACATAGTGGACCTTCACCCTGCCTCCGTCTACAGCATCCGCATGTACTCATACAATGCAATAGGCAAGAGTGAGGCCAGTAAGGAACTCACCATCAGTACAGAGGAAGCACGTAAGTACCTTGACAGCACTGCACTAATGTGAAAAATATTTCACTTTTGCTTGTTGTATTAGCTTTTATTCACTGCATCTGTGTTGACACTGACATCAGTCCTTGAGTAAGAATTTTTTATTTATATAAATAAATTCCATCTCAATGAAACTAAGAAAAACGTCTTTGAAAGTTGTAGATCAGAATATTTTAGTTCCGTGAGAGACATAAAAGGCGCAGAATGTTTGTTCGACAGTAGCAAAATGCCTCTACCTTAACCCCTCTGACTCTCTCTGCAGAGCCTGATGGTCCTCCCATGGAGGTGATTCTACAACCGGTGACCTCTCAGAGTATCAGGGTCACCTGGAAGGTAAAGTATTAGAATTGTCTGTCTTCTGAACAGCTATGTACTTCCTCAAAGACTCTGACTTGCAAAGTAACCTAATAATTGTTGGCCATTATTCCTTTTCAGTGCATTTAGTTCGTGGAGGTGGCTTAACAATCATGCACTATATGAATAAATGATATCAGTACTGTATTCCTGTTTTCCATTCCCCAGGCTCCCAGGAAGGAGCTGCAGAATGGGGTGATCCGGGGTTACCAGATCGGTTACAGAGAGAACGGCCCGGGCAGTAACGGCCAGTACAGCATTGTGGAGATGAAGGCCACTGGAGACAGTGAGGTCTACACCCTGGACAACCTGAAGAAGTTTGCCCAGTATGGTGTGGTTGTCCAGGCCTTCAATAGAGCCGGCACAGGGCCCTCTAGCTCAGAGATCAATGCTACAACACTAGAAGATGGTGAGGATCACAACAAACAGCACACATACAGTACAGTATCTCAGCATGTATGAAAAGGGGTTTATTGCTTCTTGGTCTGTTTATAAGTGTAAATGTAGGCTACTAACCAGCAGCAATAAGGTAAAGAAGTTAAGCAGCACGGTGCATTAAAGACAGCAATACAGTTACTGCATTGTTTTCTGTAACCATTGTTTTTTTTGCTGTCTCACTCTCTCATCTATATCAAATCATGCCATGCTTTGTAACCTAAAATTACAACATTCCCTCTCTTCTCTTAACAAGAATGAATGTTGGCTGCTACAACTCAAGTACTTTTCACGATACCAAGGACATGTATTGTCTCATAGACACATTCAGCAGCACTGCAGATAGGATTTAGTGATCCCTGTACAGTGAGAGACGGAGATAATGAAATGTTGAGTGAATAAATGAGCAAATGACTGAACTACAAAAGCACTTAGGAAGATGAAACATCTTCCTAGGCTGCACAATCCTTGACAATGTCCAGATATTTTGCATCTGGCTGTGAGTATACATGAAAATACACATAAAAAGAGACAAAACATGAGATACATGTGCCAGATTTTTTTTCATCCAGGTAAGTGCAGTAGTATCAAACAAGCAAAATGTTTAACATTTACCACTCTTGCAATTTTAAGAAATCCTGGATTACACACCTCTACCCAGATCTAGACCAAAAACAAGTATCTTGTTCTTTCCAAAACAAATGGGGCCAGAACCAACTCCTTGGTGGAAGTATTAAAAGGAGTCCATATCCATATTTTGCATCGCTAGAAAAAAACAAAACATGGCTGGTGTAAAGCACTAGGAGAATAGATTACTGCATTTCATTTAGTTTGTGGATCGGACTTCCAAAGGCTATAATTTACTAATGCAGCTTTTCCTTTTATTCATTTCTTGTAAAGCTATATTTTCTGCAGCATTAATTGACTTTTGGCCTCTAAGGAGCTGAACAAAACAAGCCGACATATGTTAACAACACACTGATAAATGCATCTTCAAAAGAAAAGAAAAGAAAATTTCAACTCTTACTCTTTATCATCATATTCTCTCAAGAAGACTTGTATATAAAAAAATATTGTTCTTCCTGTACTCTTTATTCTGTAGTGTTGAGCTGCAGTTAATTAAATTAAAGGGGTGATAGAATGATTATATAGGGTCTTTCACACTGTTCCTTAAGGTCTCCTAATAGGGTATGTAACATTGGTTGAGCTGAAAATGTCCCAGGTTTTATTCTATGGGTCCTTATGCATCCCTGTGGAATGTCTCTATTTGGAACGACAGCTTTTCTTCCAAATATGGTAAGCTCATGAATATGTAGATGAGCTGCGCGCTGATTGGTTGCACACACACAGACACAGAGTTGCCCCGCAGCACACACACACACACACACACACACACACACCACTGTCTGTTACCGAAAGTACAGACAGACATGCCCAGACATGCCCGGGCGCGAGCAGCGGCAGCGTGGCTAAAACAGCCCAGAGAAAATATCTCCAGCTGGGTTCAAACTTCATTTCTGCTCCAACACATAAACTCATCAATTAATGTTACTGTACAAAGCACCATATATACAGTTTTGTTACAGTTTCATCCTCCAGTGTGTCGTGCACACACACACACCAATGCAAAGTTTGGACACTTTCATTACAACTAGTGTTGTTGTAACGTTACCCTTGGGACATAAAAAAACGCCACTTCCAGACAAGGAATCACAACTCACCCTGTAGCTAGTTCAGTGTCTCAGCGCGGGGACATTTAGCGGAGAGTGAAGCCCACAGGCATGTCCTCTGCGCCGCTGTGTTAGATCCACAACTCCCGCTCCATTGTCCGATATCTACTCGTTCTAAACACTTTTCTCTGGGCCAGTATTCCGTTGTACAGCCTGGAACACTGCATTTACGGCTGTGGTTCATTTTCAATATCCTTTTCCAAAACTATTCCAAACTTTATTCTTTCTAAAGTACAAAGTACTCGTGTGTGAGATCCTGACAGAGCTCCAGCTCATACAGTGGGTCTGTGAAGGTGGAGAGGCCGGCCGGGAAGGCAGCAAACCCTGCAAGCAGCCGCCGACATGTCACGGCAGCTTGTGGAGCTTCTCTTCTCATGAAATAGCAGGAGAAACAATGTATAAAATTTCTGAGATCTGCGCTACCTAGATTAAGAAGACTAGCTGATCTCAGGTCAGTGGTGTATGTAAATTTTGGAGCGTGACAAAGGTAGAGACTATAGTTAACTATGAGCTTTGTTGAGATTCGCCCGTTTTCAGCAGCAGTTTCAAATTGTGAGAGTTGCATAGGAAAGAGGTGTCAATGGGACTTTGAGGTACTATGTATGCCTATTTTACCCACCGAACTGTCGTAATTCAACTATGACACGGTAAACTCGGTTTTGCATACTATCACCCCTTTAATACATGCAGTCATTTTTTTCAATGCATGCCGCCTCTCTCACTCTCTATCATATGTCACATTTGTTTTTTCTCCCCATCCAAACAAATGCACACACACACACACACACACACACACACACACACACACACACACACACACAGGTCACATACATACATGTCCACCCAGTGAACAACTGGCTGAACCCCATTGGTCCAGAGCAGACAGAGCCCTCCAGTTCTTCCCTATGGCTGTCACCGTGGCGACAGTGATATTGATGGCCATTATGATAATAGTGATAACAACAAGCATACTAAAAATAATTATAATTAGCTTGTCTCTCTGTCTGTCTCTCTCTCCCTCCGCTGCTTCCTGCTGTAATTATCTACAGCTGAGCGCATTGTCTCTCTGCTCCCTCTTTTCATCTTTTTCTGCCCTTCCCTTGCTCCCCTTGCTTTTAACTCTCTTCCTCTCTTCCTCCCTTCTTCCTCTCCCCCTTATCCCCATCTCCTCCTCCCTGTAGCCCCAGTCCAAAACTGCCTTTCATTATGTTCCTGTATTCTCCTTTTTTCCTTCAAAACGTATGCACTTATTTTTGTACGGTTATTTCGTACATCAACAACTTCAGCACAAATTGTAATTGTTTAACCCTACATAAGCCCAAATGCCCAAATTTGCAGGCCCTTGAACCAGTTCATCTTTTTGTTCACATCCTTTTACATCCTTGTATCTCTTCTCGTAAAGGTGTGACTGTGAAGGGAGGAACTATGTTTTGTTGCCTTCCAATTATTTAGCTTAAAGGTTTATTCATGCAAAACCCTGTTTTCAGTTTTCTAATCCTCCTTTCTCCTTTGCCTCCCTTCCTCCGTCCTCCTCCCCACCTTCTCTCTCCTCACCAGCTGCAGAGAAATTCCCTGGTGGACTTGGCCCAATCTCTCTCTTTCATTGCTCTCTGTCTTTCACTCGGCTCTCTTCCTCTCTTCCTGCCCCTCCTTCACTCACAAGTTGACTTCTGTTCATCTTCAACAGTGTGCGTTATTCAAAGCCTGAAAGACTAATGGTCAGCGGTAGCCAATAGAAGAGACACCTGGACTGGCAGGGACAGAAGGACGCTTGTACAGAGAAAGAGAGATGGTGGTTGTAGAGATGGTCCTATACATCAGGCTCGATGCATGTCATGAGCTTTTTATCTATTGCTAGCCTGTTTACTTGCTTCAGGTTTGATATGGAAATTTAGGGTTCAGAGAGGGTGTATTTATTTATTTATTAGCTAGCCAATGCAGTCCTAATGTAGAGAAGACAGTGACAGCGTTTGCTTTTGCAATAAAATGATCTACATTTTTTGCAATTAAACTTCTTAAATCTCATTACAAACTCATTTTCAAAATCTTGGGAAAATGTGTATAAAATATTGCAAAAGCTATCTATTTGTTAGAATAGTGCAGCCAGTTAAAACGTAGTCTTGGCTTTGAATGGATGTTTTCCAACCTAAAAGCTACTAAAAGAGGAAATGAAAAACCCTTAAAGAGGAACACAGCCTAAAATTAAATTTAAAATGTAACCATATACTCAGAACCATAGAAATAGAATGAGTAGAAAGGACATTTTCATCAAATCAATGTAGCAGGATGGTCAGAGCAGCAGGCATTAATATGTGCATGGCAAACGTTTCGTATAAACTGACTTGCGGCAAATCACGGACTCACTGAGGTGATGTTATGCAGTAACGACCAAACAAGCAGTGGAGTAGTCACATTACGAAACATAGAGAGCCAGCCACCAAATTTGTCAAATTTAACAACTCAGTGCTTCATACGCACACTCTTGTCACAGTGTAGGAAAGCACATTGCTATCGCCAGATGAGTGAAAACTTCAGCTCATTTTGTGTAACCATTGTAACATGAAAGCATGACAGAAGCTTGCTAGCTAGCTTGCTAATTCCTTTAACAGCTAGCTGGTGAACAGCGGCATGCTGGGTCTAACGTTCCCTTGGCTTACTCCCCTCCGTTCCGGAGACTGTGTTCGCAGCTGTAGCCTCTCTCTTCCCGGAGAGCTGCGACACACTTTGCGGCCCCATTGGCACGTGATGTCACCATAACGACTAATAACAACGACATTTTCTTTTGTACTAAGACCACAGTAAAAAGAAACAATCAAGTAATCAATGTCCTTTCTACTCATTTTATTGTTATGCTCAGAGCATTCTCCTGGGTGCTTTCAGTGACATCTATAACATCTTTCCTAATGCATTGTCTATGGGGCAGTTCCACACTTTGAACTTGATGACATCACAAATTTGAGTTTTAGCACTTTTACATTTGGGAGAGTTGTTCATATTTACTGATATTTTGGACTTTCTTAGACCATAGGAATAACATGTATTAAATTTGAAAATCGGTGTAGTTCCTATTCGAACCTCTGTGACCTGACTAAGGACCTGATCCTAAAGTTTCCAAAGATACCTCTAGAATATTGGGGTTTTATTATTTCACTCAGTGTAAACATCATGAAGCTTCAATGAAGAGCTGGAACAAAGTGATTATATGCTATATTGTCACAGTGTGGAATAAGATCATTTGGAAGGGGTTAAAATAAATTGGATATTAAGGGATTAAAGAATTCCTTTATTTTCTCTATTTTATCTTTGTTTAGCTCAGTCATGAAACAGTGTGATGGTGTTTCACCCTTCAATGAACAGACCTTCTTATTGAATTAAACTGAAATTCAACATACAAGGTTAGATAACTGAAGATACATTGTTAAGATATCGTAACTTTTCTCTCTCCCTCTTCTTTTCTTTTTCAGTGCCCAGCCAGCCTCCCCAGAATGTGCGAGCCATTTCTGTAACATCAGACGAGGCAGTGATCACATGGGCTGAACCTCCCAGGATGACACTGCATGGCGTATTGAAAGGATACCGTGTCGTGTTCTGGGCTGTCTTTCCGGATGGAGGTGTGTTGAGTGTGTCTGTCATCTTACTTTAGACACCATGACTAGTAACAGCTCAGCCCTTGGTCTGAACATCTCTCTGTCCTTTTGTGTCTCAGAATGGGGTGAAATGCAAAACATCACAACCACCAAGGAGCAGGTGGAGCTCAAAGGCCTGGAGAAGTTCACCAACTACAGCAACCAGGTTCTGGCCTACACCCAGGCTGGAGACGGGGTCCGTAGCAACGTCCTGTATATCCAAACCCGTGAAGACTGTAAGTCCACATTTTAGTAGATCTTTTCACACAGATAAACCAAACAATTAACAGTCCTATATGGCATTTGCTTTGACCACATCTTTGGGGCAGGTCTAAGGGTTTTTGTTCCTAACTTTAGGCTGCAGTGTGGGAGGCAGAGAGCCAGGGGGGTAGAGGAGGTCTTTGTAAAGCTGAGGTTGCTGATTAAAACCTCTTTGTGCTCTGATGTGCCATTACCAGTGCTAATGAGAATTAAGAAGCCAGAAAGTGTGTGTTAGTGTGTGTGGTTAAGGAGCCTAAGGGTGTGGGTCTGTGCATGTGAATATGCGGAAGTTTCGGGAGGTGTTAAGTGTGTGTTTGCATGTGCAAATTGTACAGTATGGTGTGCGTGTATGTGTGCATGTGTGTGTACATGCACTATTGTTTGTATGCAAGTCTAGCTTAGCACCCAGCACAAGGAGAGGGATTAATTCTTTGTGGCTTAGAGAGAATTAATTTTGTGCTTACACTGGCGGGCTGTGGATTACATCCGTATCCGCCTCTCCTCTCCCTCCCTGGGGCCAGGCAGAGGAGGAGGCAGGCATCTGAGATGGAGAAAATGAGGGGTAAGAGGGAGCGCAGGAGAGAGAAAGAGGAGGGGGGGGGGGGCAGAGATTCTAAGAAGTGTCATTTCAGAAAGGCCTTTATTCTCTCTTCCTCACTATGTCTCCATTTTACATTTTATGAGCTGGCCTCGCTACAATAGCTCTTCAAATATGTGTGTTGTGTAAGTCTTTGAGTGTGTATGAGTGTGTGTGCTTATTGGGGGCAAGCTGAGTGTCTCTTTTGCCCTGATGCGGGTTGACAATGTGTCCAGGGGCAACCTCTTCACATACGTTCACTGTTCTCTCCCTTCCCTTTGCCCTCAGTGTGTCTGCAGCATATGGAAAAGTGTTTGCAGTGGAATTGTGCAAACAGACAATTCTCAGCCTTCCTTTCTCTGCATCTGTCTCCTAGACACAAAAATAGTAGACAGTAAGCATAGGAGTGAAGAAGACTGAAATTCATTATAAAGTTATTTTTCATGGTTTTTCCAAGGGGTGCACCTGGGGGCCACAGCATTTGGTCCCTTTGAATATGTGTTTATTTGTGGATTTAATGTTTATCACAGTATGTTTACTTTAAAATACTGCATGTTGTGTGATTCTCTCAGGATGTTCTAAAAAGAACAAATACAACAAAATAATCCATGAATACCTCATAGATCACTGGCTTCAGTACACCTTGCTAAGACTTAAGCATACTCAAGTTTTATTATTTCATTATCCTGATATTCAGAGTAAAAAGTTGAAGTTAAAGTTGCTGGTCAAATAAGCAATAATGCACAATGAGATTTCCATGTGGCAACATGATACACGAGCGAAGAAGGTTGACAGTGTGCACGTCCAACCCCAGTTGGGTACAGGTGCAGGACAAAATCAGCAAACAAAAGGAAACTTAAGAAGTGTGCATTCATTCCTCTGCCAATCATTTTCTCAATTAATTGTTTTTTTCTATAAAATGTCAAAAAATTGTGAAAAATGTCCTTTTACAATTTCCCGAACCCCAATCCGACCTGTTAAATTGCTCGTTTTGTCAACAGTCCAAAACCCAAAGAGTCAGTTTACTGTCATAGAATACATGTAAATGATCAAATTTGAGTCCGTTTTTGGCATTTTACTTCAAAAAGTTATGATCGATCATTTGAAAAAGGTGAAGATTAATTTTCTGTTGATCAACTAATAATTCCAGCCCTAGTCCACATGCACACCAAATATTGCAAGTTAAATTTCACGATAAATCATAAATGATGATCAAAATGTGTCTTATGGCAGCTTGCAATATTCCAAATAATACGTGAGGCACAGTTGAAAATGACAAAACTATAAGACGTCCCTCAACAAAGTATTCTTTTTTTCCAACAAGACACCTCAGGGGTATTATAACTGTTATACCATATTCATGGAAACAAGAGAAAGACTGTTTTCACTAAATTATAATGAGTACCTGCATGTGACACAGCATTAAGTTTCACCATTAAACAAGTTCTTTTTTGTGATTTGTTTGTTTGTTCAGCTAAACATTTGTCTTGAAAGGTGAAAACACAAATGGTGGGCTGCTGCATATGGAGGATTGTATTGGTACTTAACATGTTAGCTAGCTGCATAGCCAGTGGGTTGTTTTCACTAGCAAAAGCTTTCTGCAGTATCTCAAGTATGTCTAGTGGGTGTTTTATAATTCAACAGGCAACAACAACAAATGGGCAAATCTAGCCGAAAAATCAGTGTACTGTACACCTTTAAAGCTATTAATTCAGTTTGCTGTACAAGCAGATAAATATAACTGGTTCACATTTTACTCTGCCATTTCTTTCTTTGCTCCCCTTTATGATTCAGACCCCGGACCCCCAGCTGGCATCAAAGCTGTGCCCTCCTCTGCCAGCAGTGTTGTGGTGTCCTGGTTACCTCCTCAAAAGCCAAATGGAATCATCCGCAAGTACACCATATATTGCTCCAGCCCCGGGTCAGGCCAACCGGTGAGTTACAAGAGGGGTGCAGAGAGTTTCAGGATTGAGAAGTGAATGAAAAAGGGGGAAGAGGACCATCTAAACATGGCTGGTAATGAAGGGGAACTGATCATTTATTTATGCAGAATACAGCTTCTGTTATAAATTTGATATAAGATAAAATAAATTGATTTAATTATAACGTTCTTTTTAACGTTCACGTTATTTGTGTGTTTGTGAATGTGTGTGTGTGTGTGTGTGTCTCAAGTTGTGTGTGGTCTAGTGCTGCAGTCTCAGCAAGATGTGTGTGTGAAACGAGCTCTCCTCATACCGCAGTGTGTGTGTGTGCAAGCTCACCCTCATTTGCATATCTGCGTCTCATCACGTTGCCAGGACAACCTCATCTGTTCATCAACGAGGGCAGAAAACAAGCCGACAGCAAACACACACTCTCACTTACGTACAGACACACACACTGCCAAAGGTCCATATATTTATAAGCAACTCATGTTTTTATGACTGAATTCAAAGCAAGACATATATCCCGCTTGCACACACACACACACACACACACACACACACACACACACACACACACACACACACACATCATACATGTACCTATCTAAAATATACATGCATTTTCTCCTTAGTCTCCCTCATTCACAAATCACTCTATCTATCTATCTATCTGTCTTCTTTCTCTTTCTCTTTCTCTCTCTCTCTCTCTCTCTCTCTCTCTCTCTCTCTCTCTCTCTCTCTCTCTCTCTGAAGCCCCCATGTAGAGTTCGGGATGATTACTATGTAAATGAGTGCGACTGGAGAGAAGGAAGGAGGGATGGGGAGGTCAGACACACCGCGCAGGGAGTACTTTTGTTCCTCTTTTCATTATCTCGTTCTATCGTTCCCCGGATCACCGCTATCTCCATGCCGGAGGAATATTTTAATATCCGTTACAGCAACACACACTTTGCCACTCCTCCCTCCCTTCCTCCCAACATCTACCCACCCATTCATCCATCCATCCAGTCCTCTGTCTATACCACTGCCTGCAGTGGAGCCTATAGAGACAAATGTACAGAGAGGAGAAGAAGAAGACATTGATATACAGTATGTGAGAGAGTCAGGGAGAGAAATGCAGAGAGGATGTAAAACAGAGGGGGGTACTGGTGGATAGATGGGAGGAAAAGCAAGGAGTGGGCCCACAGATGACAGGGAAATGTGGAGAGGGGCAGGGAAATGAAGAGAGGGGTGAAGAGTGATGGCAGGAGGCAAAGGGAAGGACGGCGCAGTGGGGTAAAGGATGGGCAGAGAGGAAAGTACAGAAAGGACGGAGACAAGAGGAATGGATGATGAACAGGAAACACAGGGAAGTAATAAAAAAAACAGTGGATTCCTCCATGACGGCCTGCACATAAATGTGAAAAACAATATGAATACTGGAATCTATTTGCCCAGAATAAACCGTTCTGCAGACAACAACCCAGCAGGCTAGGACAGAGCTCAGCAACACTGCAGTGTCTTCACAGGTTTTACAGGTCTTTGTTTACTGACTCCATTTGACACTCGTATTGCAGTCTTCATTTCACCTGTGCATGAGCGGCTGTCAGTCAGAAATGTAAGTCAGTGTCAGTAGTAAAACATGTGATTTAGAGGGTGGCAGTGAGTGTTAGGTGCTACCTTGCAGCGTGTGTGTACAATTTGTTTGTGTGTTTTATTTTTTTGTATTCTGAGCTGAGACCAGCAACACAGTAACAGACAGAGCTGCTGAGGTCGTGTGTGTGTGTTTGTGTTTGTGTGTGTGTATGTGTGTGTGTGGGTATATGTGTGTGTATGTGTGTGTTTGTGTGTTGTATCTGGGTGTTGGGATACCTGAGGAGTAGATGAAGAGTAGGAGTTGAGGGAATAAGGGATTGGTGAGTAGGTGAATAGTGACTGGCAGGCAGTAAAAAAGAGTTTGTGTGTGTGTTGAAGGGAAGGAAGTGATGTGTATATGTCTAGACAGCAGACACATGGCTGGGTTAAACACACTGCAATTACACATCCACCTCCAGGTCATCCATGCCACTGTATGTGTGTCAGTATATTTGTGTATTTGTCCTCTCCTCTCCTCTCCTCTCCTCTCTCCTCTCTCCGTCATTACTGATGCCTGCAGTAGATAAGCCTCATTAGTGTATGACTGTTCGCAATATCTCTGACTGACTCATTTCTCTGTCCCCCTTTGTCTTCCTCTGTCTCATATCTGTTTGCCCTCCCTGAGGAGAAGAGAGGAGTGGGCTTCACTCCCCCTAATCCAACCCTCTCGCCTCTCTTTCCTCCAGCCTCATATCCTCCCTTCCTCCAGCTCCATCCTTCCACACAGTTTTTTTTGTTGCCTTATCATAATATAACATGCCCCAGACCCTCTGTACCTTCATCCTCCTCTCTTCTCCTGTAGTTCTGACTCGAGGAGAGGATACAGGGCTTTTTCACATTAGAATGATGTTCACTCTGTCCTTCACATTACGTCTGCCTGTGACAAAATGATCTCGTTTTTGGCATCCCCCAGATTTTACTGTGTGCTCCTCAGCACATATGATACAATGCAGATTTTGTGATATGATGTAGATTTTATCAGAATTCAAAAAGTATATTCTTTCACTTATTTTTTTATTCTTACGGAAATGTAGAAAATATGTTTAAAATGCCCCTTTATTTGAATGTTTATTTTAATTGTTTTTTCGGTGCTTTACGACTTATTTTCTCTTTTGTTTCACAAACTTTCACCTGGTTCCACAGAAAATCAGTTTATTTTGAAAATATTGCTTAATGCAGTGCTTAATATAGTGGTTATGTACCCGATACACTTGCTTGTTTCTACAAACCTTTACAAGCGGAACAGCATCAGAAACTAGTGAAAGTATTTTAGCCTACTAGCAGATTTGTTGATTATAAATATTATTATTATTATTATTATTATTATTATCATTATTATTATTTAAAATAACATTTTCCTAGTAAAGTCTTTACAGTAAATAATATTGCATGTTAAGATGTTTGGATTGTGCTCAGCTCTGTAGTATAAAACATATTGCATATTAAACCTTTCCTTTCCACTCTCCCCAGCTGCCCAGTGAGTATGAAGCCAATCCAGAGCAGCTGTTCTACAGAATCACTCACCTTAACCACCGGCAGCAGTACCTGATCTGGGCTGCAGCCGTCACAACTGCAGGCCGGGGTAACTTCAGCGACAAGGTCACTGTGGAGCCAGCGGCCAAGGGTGAGTCCCTGAATATGACTGAATATTTTATTCATAAAAAGAGACATACAGTGGAGACGTTGGATCCACTTGCAGGTCAAAAGATGTCTAGGAGTTTTGGATAAAAGTGCGCCAAATTTTGGTTTAAAAGCCATCAAGGTTACATTTAATGATTGTTCCAACGTTATTTAAAGGGGAAGTGTGCACATATTGAACACCGCAGTCTGTTTATTAGGGCTGTCAAAATAACGCATTAATTTCGATTAATTAATCTGAGAAAAAATAATACGTTAAAAAAAATAACGCAGATTAATCCATTCCATATTGACGTTTGACCCGGAGCCGTTCTAGCACCATTGGACTGTAAAATGAATGAAGGAGGGAGACGAGAATGTTCTGCCTGGATCATTAATTGGAACATTTACTTGTAAAAATCTTCTTCCTGCCAACCCTGGCTACCGAAATCTGGTGCCACTGATATGTCTGCGCTTCTCTCTGATGTTCTGAAGACGATACCGGCAACACAAACACCGCTGCATGTGACGCTAGTTAACACTATACTCAACAGCAGCTAACGTTAGCCTACCGCTAGCTAGTAGCTGGATTAAACACGGTTAAAATGCTGACAGCTAACGCTAAACGGTGTAAAGTTTGACTGTGTTTTGCTGTAGAGGATTCAACATCGGTATGTAATAATCTGCAGCTGCCGTCGGAGAAACAACACAGACGGTGCGTTCAATGAAACTGGTAAACTACAGCCTTGTGGTGCATTTAAAGTTATTGTAAATGTAAATGTCCTTTTCCCATCTGGTGGTTGTTTTTGTCGTTCAACAGCAATTTACTAGTGAAATAAGTTATTGTTATTGTTATGCATTATTATTAAATCATTTAATTTTGACCATATGGCCTTAGCAATAAACAAGCCGTTCTTTAATGTCACCGACTGTTGTTTAGTACCCTTTTTTTTTCTTTTCTTTTTTTACTTTCTTAAAAAGTATCGGTTCAGGCACCGTTTATGTATGCGATTAATTTTGATTAATTAATCACAGAGTATGTAATTAATTAGATTAAATGTTTTAATCGATTGACAGGCCTACTGTTTATATAAAACCATTTGTGTCTCCAGAGGATGGTGATGTAACTTGAGTCAATGTCAGTTGGAGTTGAAGACTACAAGTATAAAAAATTTAGAAAAGAGCTTACCAGACCTCTGTAGCCCGCTCCTCATCTCTGCTGGAGGCTAACGGCTTAGACTGTGTTAGCCACTGCTAGCACAACACACCAGAATCTCTGACCAAACTGTCATAGTCAAATATCATTGTGGGCAATGTATTCGGCAGTTTTTGACAAACTTTCACATTGAAATATTGTCATTGAGATGCAGTTGAAAGTTTATGTATTTAAAAAACTTTAACTTTTGAAAATTTTGCCAGATTTTAACCAGGAAAGCTGAAAGCCTTTTTACCTGCAAATCACCATACCAGTGGTTATTGGGTGGATGACACCACAGTGTCCTTGTTTTTTCCTGATATTTCTGGTGCTTGTTCCGTTCCCCTCTCTCTCTCTCTCTCTCTCTCTCTCTCTCTCTCTCTCTCTCTCTCTCTCTCTCTTTCTCTTTCTCTCTCTTTCTCTCTCTCTCTCTGCCATCTCTCTCTCTCTTAGGAACTGTTACAACACTGATGCTATTCGAGTAGTATTCCTCTTCAAGCCTCTTATTGACAATGCCATGAATTAAAAAAACTGATTTTAAAGAATGTTTTGCTCTGCATCTCTCATGGTTCTGTGAATCATTTGGATAATATTCCTCTTACTCTGTCGCTTGCTCCAGAGTATATTCCTCTGCATATTTTTCGACCTCTCCTGTTTATGTGTTTATGAGCGTGTGCTATTGATTTCAGAGTTCAGAGGGCATCAGATAAACTGGCCTATATTAGGGAAATGATAAGAGGGGGAGCAAAAGGGAGGACAGCAGCTGTAGGGAAAAAAAAAAAAGGGAGAGTAAATGTCACGACAGGAGCGCAGCTCACTAAAACGCACTAGAGAGGCAGAGTTTAAGAAAATGAAGAGGGCAAGTAAATCAATAAGCTTTGGATTAAAAGACAGGAATGAATAGAGTGCACTTCCCACCATCTTATCATTTCATGTATCTATTTGTTCCTTTGACTGCTGGGTGCAAAGGTTTGCGAGTGTGTGTGTGTGTGTGTGTGTGTGTGTGTGTGTGTGTGTGTGTGTGTGCGCTCGTAAGGGTGGATGCGTCAGCTGATCGGCAGCTGTAAAAGGCAGTGTCCTCCAGGCTTGCCCACTCAATACTTAATTCAACCTTAACATAAGTGCACTAGAGCACTTGCATTAAGATGCCAAGCTTGAGAAAGAAAGAGAGACAGAGAGAACGGGTGGGGGAAGTGACAGAGAATAAGAGGGTTATGTGCCTGAATGGATGGATATTTTTTTCATATCCTCTTTGCTCAATATTTCTCCTGTCTTATATTCTTACTCATATGCTATTCTCTGCTGGACAATGTCACATTTTACACAGATTTCTTTTCCACAAAGTGTGAATCACGGTAAATACCTTGCACACTCCTGTTTATTGAAAGAATCCCAAATGGAAAACAAATCAATTGCATATCAACCATTTCATTTCTGTATTGATTTAACACATTCCTGAAACATCGACCGCATTTGTTTATCCGGTTTGAAAATAGTTTATTTGACAATGGCAAGATTAATTGATTGAAACATATTAATTAAGCTTTTCCTTTCTTGTGTAAGTGTTAATGACAATAGCTCTAATGGTGTCTCCATACTCTTTTCATTTTTACATGCCTCTCTTCATCCTCCACCAGCCCCAGCTAAGATCCTGTCATTTGGGGGCACAGTGACCACTCCCTGGATGAAGGAGGTACGACTGCCCTGTAGCTCAGTAGGAGAACCAACACCTACTATAAAATGGACCAAAGATAGGTGAGAATCTTCCCCAGAAATGTTATGTAAAGCTGGGTTTATGGTGATACCATGCATCTCTCTAACCCAAACAGATCCTGTTCTCATGCTCATGCTTCTGGACAATTTTGCAGCCTCCTGTTAACAAACACTAAAAAAAAAATCTTTTTATCACAATCTAGTAAAAATCTTTGACGTCCTCCCGTGATTCTCTTTATCTCTCTCTCTGCTAGTGAGGACACAGCCATCCCAGTGTCTCTAGATGGACAGCGTCTCATTCTGGCCAATGGGACACTGGTGCTGCGCTCTGTCAAAGCTGAAGATTCTGGTTACTACACCTGCACGGCCACCAACACGCTGGGCTTTGACACTATCATTGTCAACCTTTTGGTTCAAGGTAGGAAAATGGCAATAATGGCATTAATACTTATACCTTTCAGGCTATTTCATTTAGTCCACTCAACTATGGTCGCACCTCACTTATATGTCTGCTGTTCTTGCAGAAAATGAGAAACAATGATACATTTTTACCTCCTCAAAGGAATCTCTAATATTTTAGTACAAGTATTATTGAGCTGTTAACTCTTTGTGTGTCTCTTCCTCAGTCCCTCCAGACCAGCCTCGTCTAACTGTCTCCACCACCTCCACCTCCTCCATCACTCTGGCCTGGATACCAGGAGACAACGGAGGCAGCTCTATCAGAGGTACAGGACCCTGCACAGCAAAGCTCTCTTTCTGTATACTCACATCTCTTTGTTCTTGTCTGTTGCCAATGTGTCTAAAGGTATACAGAGTGTCGCTTGAGGTCATCAAGTTGGGTTTATTCACAAAATGTGAATGAATGAAAAAGATTTCCCTTCAACCCTCTGTCTGTCTTTTCTGTCTCTTTTATCTGGCACATTGTTAGTGTGCATGCTGATCTATTAGTTTATTGATTGGCCTCCTGGTTTTATTTGTTTCCCTGTTAACTATATGTCTGTTTGATTTTCTGATTGTTGGTGATTTCTGTGTGAAGATGGGCATGGTGTGTGTGCCGAATAGGCACGCATGCTAATGTGGTTATAATCCCTTTTCTTTGTCCATGCTGTTTGTCAGCATGAGGGTGCTCCAGTGTCATCTGGCTGACTGTTGCTCTTTATCCTTTATGAAACTATAAAACAGTTTAAGATATAACTGCACCCAGAAACACTTGGTGTCCCACATGTCATTACTAAAGAAGGCTGTCAAAACTAGGAAGAAAATGTCATGGGATCAGATTCAAAAACAACTTTTTGAACCATTGGGTCAAGTATATTTTAAAGCCGCCAAAAGCTGTTTTTGTGTTCTTTATGTGAATTAGCATACTGCCAGGATGCCCAGAGAAAGCATGCATTACAAGAACGCAAGTAGGGAGTAATGTAATGTGTTGGGTGTGCAGCTTCTTTATTCAAATAATGATGGTCCACCAAGCAGTATTTGCACACATCATCCAGTGTCTCATACATCATTGAAGCCCATCTATATACCTTGTATGTAGACCAGAATGCCTGCCTGTTTGTGAAGCCTGTGTCAGCAGTCCCCATCAAGCATCTATTTTACTTCACTACTGCAGTGACTTCTGCTGATTATTCCCTTACAGATAAAACATGTTAGCATTTCATAATCTCAGCTGGTTATACAGCTTTTTGCAGCTTGTGTAAATATAAAATAAAAAATAAATAAATGACCAAATCCTGTAGGCTAGTGTCCTACAGTGAGAACTGATGTAATGTTCTAATCTGTTCTACAATAGTTTGTTATTGAGCTTTACTGCTCTCTCTGCTATCGTCTGTTGTGTTCTGCTGTGTTTTCTTCTGTTCTGTGACAAACAGGGTGACTATAAAACTTCTAAACAAACACTGCAAGATCTGCACATGTTTACCTCTTTAATGTTTTGGACTCCATCGCACCATCTGTTAGAGAGAGAGAGGGAGGAAGAAAAGATGGTACAAAGAAACACTGAGAGGGAGACATTTATATATACATAATTATATACAGAAAGAAGGAAAGACGGACAGAGATGGAGGATTAGATGAAAAGTCTCTCAAATAAGCAGGGAGTTGGCTCTCCAAGGCAGCTGATTATAAAAACAGTCACCACATTGCATACCCTCATTTCCATAGATGCTCAGTCAGCGCCATCCCAGTCTAGGGGTTTGTAGGTAACTAATGGCGGCTTAGACAGAGCAGCTAGAACATCCTCCAATCGTGGCTTATCTGGGCAAGTGAAGAATAGTCTGACACTGCCATCTAGTGGACAGTAAAGGTACCAATGTCAAACGCTTAGTAGGGTTGGTGCAAAATTAGTTTTTCATCTTAACTGTATAAAAAATAGAGAGTTATGTAATATTAAAAGAAAATAATAATTATTGTGTGCATGCTTCTTTTGTGTGTATGCAGGTTTTGTGTTGCAGTACTCTGTAGACAACACGGAGGAATGGAAAGATGTTTTCATCAGTTCGAGTGAACGATCCTTCAAATTGGACAACCTGCGCTGTGGCACCTGGTATAAAGTGAAGCTGGCTGCAAAGAACAGCGTTGGAGCCGGACGCATCAGTGAGATCATTGAGGCAAAGACCCATGGGCGAGGTGAGAAGCCTGGGATGGGTATGAAGGAAAGTAGTGTGGGTAGATAAAGGTGAAAAGTATATATAAAATATACATTTTCACAATATATATATATATATGCACATTTTACGCACTAAATCTTAAACTAAAAATAGGACACGTGAGAGGTCTCTGTGGTCAATGACGAAGTTTTAAATATATAGCATACATCCAACGCTATTAGAACATTAGATCTCATAAAAATGTGCAATAAAACCCTCCACTTTTGACCCAAGTAGAAAATGTAGATACATGTTTCCTGTCTACACCTAAAAGATCAAACTTCACTTCTTTGTGCTTCATACTTTATCCTCACAATAGCTTATAAAGGATTTTTCACAGTCAGTGTATTGCTCTGGGACTTTGAATGTGCTCCATTTTGTTTATTATTTTTGTTTTAGTGCCTGGGTGAATTATGTGTATATTGATGATTATAATCAAATTATATTTAATACATTTAGTAGGTTATTTTCTAGCAGTTACATATATGCACACTGTTAAGCTACATTGCTATTGCTAAATTGCTTATGTTGTCTTATGTTCACCAATTACCTGTTAGCGTATATGGCACAACAGTAATCAGAAAAATACATCATGATTTTGCTTCTTTTATAGAACCCCAGTTCAACAAGGATCAGCCGGTCTTTACCCACATTAACTCCAGCCATGCCCGCCTCAACCTGCAGGGTTGGGCTAGCGGAGGCTGTCCAATCAGCGCTGTCACACTGGAATTTAGACCGAAAGGTGAGTCACTGCTTTTTTAATTTGCAATAGTATTTGAAGATATCATGCAACAAAGAAAATAGAAAAGTTTGCACGTGAAAACATTGTTAGTATTGAGGTAACTTTCCATCTTTTAATGGAAACCAATAAGAAAAGACAAGAGATCAAACTCAACATTGGTATGTGTACTTTATGTAGGTACATGGGCATGGCAGACTGTACGTACCAATGCCACCACAGATGTGTTCCTGGCAGAGCTGCGTGAGGCCACCTGGTATGAGTTAAAGATGAAAGCCTGTAACAGCGCTGGCTGTGGCAACCAGAGCTCCCAATTTGCAACACTGGACTATGATGGCAGTGAGTAGAAGACTCTCTTTGTTTGGCATTTCATTTGGATCAATGGTGTTGTATGCTACTTTAAAATACTTTAATACTTTGACTTGTTGTAAAAGGGTAGTAAATAATGTCTGTTCTTTCTGTGTGCAGGCACAATTCCACCAATCAAATCCCCCTTGGAAAAGAACGATGATGTCAAGAAGCTGTTTTCGATCGGCTGTCCTGTGATATTGGTCACGCTGGGTGTTGCGCTGCTCTTCATCATTCGCAAGAAACGCAAAGAAAAGAGGCTGAAGAGACTAAGGGGTGAGAGAAGTGGTAGGAAGGAATTGGCAAAAATAACAAAGCAGTCTTCAGAGATATTCCTGAAGCAGACTTCAGAGAGAATTTTGAATGTAGTCTTGAGATTTGCATTTATTTTAAAAGATTGATTTGTTTGTCAGGAATAAATAATTTGTCATGTTCTCTGCTCTCTCTAGATGCCAAAAGCCTGGCAGAGATGCTGATCAGGTTAGACTGCTATTTCTGTGTCCTTCTCACGAAATCAGTCTGAAATATTATTTAGTGTAACTCCGAATTTATACCACAAATTCACATTTTGCATTTCTTTCAAAGCCATGAATGTTTGTGTGTGTGCTCGTCTTGTATCTCTGGATTAGTAAAAACAACCGAAGCTTTGACACCCCAGTGAAGGGACCTCCTCAGGGCCCACGGTTGCACATCGACATCCCCAGAGTTCAGCTGCTGATTGAGGACAAAGAGGGCATCAAGCAAATCGGTGAGAGGAACAGCGTTGTTGTGTGTTCATGTGTCTGTGCATAAGCGTTGGATCAAATGATCTTTATTTCAAATGTATAAGAAAAATTTGAAGGCATTGGACTTTTGGTTGTCAGTTTTTTTAACCTGCAATAGCTGCTTTTCTCAAATATTAATTCTGTCTTGTATAGGTGAGGACAAAGCCACTATCCCTGTGACAGACACAGAGTTCAACCAAACTGGAAACCCTCAGAGCTTCTGCACAGGTGTGTCCGTCCATCACCCTGCCCTCATCCAGAACACAGGTCCTTTGATTGACATGTCAGACATCAGACCAGGAACCAGTAAGTGCTCTTAATCCTTGCTGTCCATTTTATTAGTAAAAGCTGAAAGTAAATTAAGCAGTATTGTAGCATGTAGCGTTTTTTGTGTGTGCAAATGCTGTTAGTTTTCCTGTACATATGCACATCCTTCTTATTTCTTCACCCATTTCCCACCAGACCCAGTGTCAAGGAAGAGTGTTAAGTCAGCCCACAGCATCAGGAACCGCTACTCCAGTCAGTGGACTCTGACCAAGTGCCAGGCCTCCACACCAGCTCGCATGCTCACCTCAGACTGGCGCACAGTTGGCTCCCAGCATGGCATCACTGTCACAGAGAGTGACAGCTATAGCGCCAGCCTCTCACAGGACACAGGTTGGCACATGGGTGAAATGACACTTATAGCCATTAACATGCACATATGAGTAGGGCTTATTTTTGTAATGTGGAGGAGATTGTGGGTTTGCATTGGGGTACACCTCAAAAAGCATTTGTATAACTGGAGATAGTGTGCTTAACTTTATTTCCTTTTCTTTCTCTTTCATAGATAAGGGTCGCAACAGCATGGTGTCGACAGAGAGCGCCTCCTCAACCTACGAGGAGTTGGCAAGAGCATATGAGCATGCCAAGCTAGAGGAACACCTGCAGCATGCCAAATTTGAGATTACTGAGTGCTTTATCTCTGACAGCTCATCTGACCAGATGACCACAGGTACCAATGACAATGCTGACAGCATGACGTCCATGAGCACACCCTCAGAGCCCGGTATCTGCCGTTTCACTGCCTCGCCACCCAAACCCCAGGATTATGATCGTGGCAAGAATGTAGCTGTGCCCATTCCACACCGCGCCAAGAGTGAGTGGTTGCTACAAAGCATACTTTTTTTTTTAAGAATTACTTTTGTCACATGGCATTTAAAATTAGCATTAAAATGGCTTTAAATTTAAACCGAGAGGTCCAAAAACAATTAAATAAAATAGGAAAACAAGACTAGATAAGAAAATAAAAAACAAAACAAGTAAAACAATTTAAGATAAAATTATACATTATACAATATATAAAACTAAGTTTAGAGGGTAAATAAGGTTCTGCCTGATGGATCATTTGTACATAGCATGTAAAGATACCTGTAATTTTGCCGGATGAGTCCAGTGCAATCAGCAATACTAGTGTATTTATCTATTAGATAAATACACAGTTTGATTGCATGCAGCAATGATTATTATCCATAGGTGTTTTTTGCAGTCACATTAAATGTAACTTTTCCCCTCCAGGTGACTATTGCAACCTACCCCTCTACATGAAGTCAGATCCTTTCTTCCGAAAGCAGTCGGAGCATCATGACCCATGTCCAGTGGTTCCACCACGTGAGGCCTCTATTCGTGGCCTGGCCCAGCGGGCATACCACACCCAGGGCCGTCATGTGACTATGGACTCTGCAAAGCAGCAGGCCCTAACCATGGGCCACTCTGGCCTGTCCAGTCTCACTTCCTCTGGAGGAGCGACAGGAGGCTGTGGCGGAGGTAGTGGAGGGGTGTCTGCTAGCTCTAGCAGCTCCACCCTTCCCCAGAGGACTCTCACCATGCCAGGCTCCTCTGCTTCAGCGGCCCAGAGTGCAGCGGCAGCAGCTGCTGCTACTGCTGCTGCCGCTGCTGCATCATCATCCTCCGGTACCACAGGAGGGACTCCTGGAGGTGCCTCCTCATCCTCCTCCAAGATGGGAGGATCCAGAGACTCTCTCCTGGAGAGCAGCTCCTCGGGCTTAGGCAGACTGCAGAAGCAGAGGGATGGGGGGGCAGGGGCCTACTCCAAGTCATACACACTGGTGTAGCCTGCCATCACCGCGGCCTGTCACTGTAACTCTTAATACAATGCTGGTCAAGCCAGCGCTTGCCTGGAACCTTTATGAAAAAGTGGGATGAGGAACATACACATGCACAGCTGACCCGTCAGTGCCTGCACTGTGCCAGGCTGCAGGGGGCTGGTTGGTTTCCCATTGACACTACTATATGAAGGGGTCAGAGTTGGGTCTCCACAGCACAGGGGTTTGCCTTTCTTTCTGCCTGATTGCTTTCTATTATTATTGTGTCATCTTTCTCTATCCTTAATTTCATCACCCTGCGAATCACTTGCCAAAACAAATGATTTATCTGTTCACCTCATATTTTCATTTTCTGGTAAGGACACATGTACTTATGCACAAAATGCTTTCCACGTGCACTGTCTTGTTTTCTGGATCAAGACAGTCATAGAATGAACCAGGTTGCTGGTGGAGTTTTTGAGGTTTTTAGGTTTTTAAATATATTACTTTTCTGGTCTCTGATGGAAGAAGAGCTCATATCACAGCATTGTGCCATGGCAGGATGCTTTTACTGTATGCATAAACCATCAACACTGGCTCTGAGAGGTTACTCCATCATGGATTCACATTAGAGGCAGTGGAAGGACTGTCGTCTCAATACCAGTTTTGAGACGTGGAGAATTTTCTTAAACATGCAATGGATGACACAGCGTAGTGGTCTTAATTGATGCTTTTTTAAACAGACTCATAGCAGAGGAGATGAAAAAAATGTCAAGTGAATGATGCATCCAAACCTTTTTTTTCCATCAGTTTTCAGTTTATTTTCTGATGATGGAAATATAATCTCATGTGCACTAAGAAAACGTTAGAATGGATCCAAGTAACAAAAACCTTCACAAGCCTGCGTGTGTGTGCGTGTGGGTGTATATGTGTAAATATATATATGTATACATGTGGCAGGCACACACCAACAGTGGACCTTTTTTTAAATCAATCTGTATGCTGACCTCTTTGGCAGACATCTGTGTCAAAACTGCCCCCCTCACTGTTTATTTTGTACCTGTGAAAGGGGATTCGGGGAAAGTAACGTTGATGATGCTGACGACGTAACACTATGATCCTAATTTGGTCCAGCATTTTGAACTTTGTTTTGTTAAGTTTGCTTTAGAAATGATACTGAAGAGGAAGTGGGTTCAAAAGAGCAATTTCATATGAAAGAGGTTCCCTTTCTTTCTCTTCCTTAGAACAAAGAAGGAAGAGACTCTCTTATGACTTATCATTGCGCCACAATGCCATTATTCTTTGTTTAACTCATTTTACCTGTATCCACTTTTTCCCTTTCTATCCTTCCCCACCTTCACTCCTATTCACCCAGTCCCCCATCATATCCATACAGTGTCACTGTGACCTACTGCTAGCATGCTGGCTAGTTAAAAAGATAGACAGACTGAGAGGTCTAATATGCACAGACAGGAAGAAATGCTACTTGATGTTCAATGACAACTTGAATGGAGAGAAAGTAGCAAACATACAGCAAATTTATTGAGATGTATACAAGAAAAATCATATTTGTATGAAGTGATCTTGAATTTATGAACGGACAATGACTTTGAGATTATAGACAGAGACATCAAGTGTTGTTAGAATTTGCAGTTGTGTTACGGAAACGGGGAGAGGGGGTTACATAGCAGAGAGAAATAAGTGGTCTTCTAAACTAAAATATGTGTTTTCAAGTCCCTCCACCTCACTGAAATTTAATTTAGCTTTATGCATGGTACTGTATCTGCTAACTTTACGTTTAGTTGTTATTCCCATTTCTTCTCCCAAAGCTTAATCCCATAAAAAAGATCGTTCCAAAAAAAGAGTTGCTCCAAATGTTTTGCAATGGTAAAACGTAACATCAGGGCTCTCGCAATAGAAAAAAGAAAAAGATATGATATATGTTTGTTTTCAATAGTATGTACATATATATTTCTATTCAAATATATAGCAAATAACGTATACGAATATTGAAAAAAGCAGAGAAATATAAAAGCCGTTCTAATTGAAAATATATATAAAAAATCACAAGACAATCGCTCAGAGTGAAAAACTGCAAGAAAGAAGGAAGAAGGTTAAACGGGTAGCACAACCATGAATGGGAGATCTTGGAAAGACAGGAAGTGGTGTGAAAGAAAGTTAAATGGTGAAACTGAGGTTTGAGGTATGATACAATGACCCCCTTGTGATTTTGTAAATCTTCCAGTTGTGATGCCTGTGCAGCAGGTAGCAGCTGAGAGGAAAAGCACAGTGAAGTCAAATTATAGTGTGAGATTGTGTAGCTGGTTAACTGTGGTCTATGGCTCAGTGCAGAAAGTGTGGTGTTGAAAAAGAAAACAGTAAAACAAGGACAGCCTATACAGTAAATGAGCCTATTGTAATATGTTGTATTGTACCTTCCAAAGGTGTGTTCACAAACTCAATGCCATTACCTGATTAGAATTAATGAAGGCAAACAGACTGTTTCTGTTTCTTATCTGTGTCATAGCGAGTCCTCCCCAAACTCCAGGACTGCAGGCCAATAAACATACCCCACAGTAATTATTATAACTTCTCATATATGTATTAATGCTCCCTTTCATTTTAAAACTCGACAGGAGAGAAATTGATTTAGCTTTCCATTGTTAATGATTATGATGCCTTTCCTTTTGGCCTTCATGTTTCAAGTTTTTTAGAAAAACAAGTTTGGAAAAGGGGCAGGCCTGTTTTAGCAACCAAAAACAGAGGCTTCCTTACTCCAGTTGTATGGATATTGGATGGAGTGATAAGACAAACTTCTGTCCACCCTGCTTTCCCCAAATCTCCAGTGAAGTTGCCTCTTCTGTAAAACACTGATTTACTGTCAGTTTGCTCAAAGTATATGTAATGTGTACCTTTAAGGAAAACTCCACCCTCTGATACTTTTACACAGTTACTGGCAAAAAACAAACAATAGTTTTACATTGCGAGAAATATGCTTATTTGCTTTCTTGCTAAGAGTTAGATATGAATACAGTACAGTACAAAAACCAAAGCGTAAAATTGAGAAGTTGTGGTTTTACAGAGGTTATGTGCCGGACTATTTCTCAACCGGGAGAAGTCTTGTCCTCATTTTGTGGACAGCAAGCGGAGACTAGATGGGTTTTTTTTGACAGACTATGCCTTCTTTTTACTTTGTTTTTTTATACAAATTAAACAAACCAGATATAAGGTGTTAATTAGGGAGTTTTTAATGAGTGATTTAGGGTGGATTTTTAAAATACAACATACTTTTCAAACTGACTCTGAGTCTGTGTTCATGAGGCCAACTTCACGTTACATGCTACATCCCCAACCTTTTCCACATCTGCTCAACCAACCAGATCTTCCCCACTCACTGTAACCCTTGCCCACCTATACAACATTATTTCTACTCCATAATAGAAGACTTGTGTACATAGGAAAGTGTTTTGTATAAATGAGTACTATTTTCGACATCTTCACTAGAAACCAGGGCACAATGTAAACTTTGAACTGAAGTTATTGTAATGAAACAGAAGAGGACTTAATGAAAAACTACAGAATTATACAGACACTGCTTTACCTTGATTTATGATCCAGTTGAAACATGTCAGAGTGGACCATGCATAGTTAACAATATTTATTTCTTCTTTTACAGGACATTTGATTGCATTGTCTCCTTTTTTTATTGTTTTTTAATCTTTATGTTATTTTATTTTTTACTTTGTCACAGGTTGCTTTAATTTAGAGTTTATCTTTTTTATTCCACTTTTTGGGGGCAGGACAGCAGCATTGCATGATCCGAAAATTTTGCTGGTTAAAAAAGAAAAATGGAAATGGTGAATTGAACAATTTAAAAAAGGGGTTCATTAAAACATTTGAAAAATGTAGAGAATGTTCCTTAAACTTTTATGGGGAAACGTTGCTTCAATTTGCAATTGCTTGTGTTTAACTCTACATTTTCTTTTCTATGAAAACAAACAAAAACAGAAAAAGAGTACTCAACACCTTGTGCAATAAAGCTATCTTTTTATGAACTGTGATGGTATTATTTATTCTTTCACAACCATATAGTAGTCCAGATAAAGGGCCTTCTGTATTATCCAGATTTTACTGTAATAAGAACATGGTGAGGACTAGACTGACTTGTTTGTGAAAGCATTTGGCTCATTTGTCCATTTGGCACTCAACTTTTTTAAAGATCCCCAGTCCTTTTATAGGGACTATTTCTTCAGACAGAAAGTAGTTAAATGAAAAGTGTTTACAGCAATGTCTGTGAATTTCAGAGTAATGGAGAGAATGATTCTGGGCCCAGTTGTTCAAAAAGTTTAATCTGGATCAGAATGATCCAGATCTGGAAATCCCATGTTTTGCTATCCAGGATCAGGTAATCCATGTTACTTTTGTGCCAGTTTTTCAAAGAAAATTAGATTGGATCACCTTTATCATATAGATAACAATTTTTCAAGATTACGAAATCCAGATTACCAGGGTTCTAAAGTAGCCTACATATCACAATGTAAAGAACAACAGGTACAATAGCCAGCATTGGCACCACCACATAATACTGGCCTGTATTATCAACATCGCTACCAGGCGCAATGTCCCTCTCTGTGATGATGTTTATGATGCGCCTGAACCTGTTGAAGACACAAACCAACCTCCGGCGTTCTCTCAGAATGAGGGACTGACTAGACGTGCAATATGGGATGCAATTGTTAGAAACTACTTTTGACTGGTTCATCTATGATGGTTGTGTCATTGTTGATAATTAATATACAGTGATGATTAACGACCGTGACAGTTAGAATAAATATATTATTTTTGTTTGATAGTGACAACTGTTTGGGGGATCGTTTTATAGGGACAAAATCATATATTTCTTTTACTTAACAGTTCTGAAAGTCTTAGTGTCTACTTTATCTATTTTGTCATTGAATCAAATCAGGTGCAAAATATTAATACATGTATATACTACAGTTTTATTACATTTTGTTCCTGAAGTCCACCTTGAATCCACCCTTCTGCTGTGATCAGGATGATCCATTTCTGCAATTTCATGGATCAAAGGTATACCAATCCTACTGAAAAGTTCAAGAACAACACATACTGACAGTTTGATTCAGATCAGGACCAAGATTGGACTATGTTATCTAATCTGATTTCAGAATCCTTTTTTTCTTTTGAACAACTCATTTGACAGATTTGATCCAATCCAAAAGCCGAAATCTGCTCAGATTACTTTTGAACAATTTAATCTTTAAATAAATTTTTTTCACAGCTGTGAGCACCACAAAGCAAAAACCTGGGCAAATGATATCTAAACTATCTGTATGCGATACCAATAGATGAGTGCGAAAAAACAACAACATATTAATCAAAAACTTACAGCTAAACAGCATTTTGAAGCAAAACTTCTAGATCAGGGGTTCTCAAACTTTTTTGATGACTAAATGCCATTTTAGGGAGCCAGCATATGATTGAGGGCACATTATGACTTTTTTATGACATACTATTCTATGAATTGCTTTGATATATTTTATAACATGCTATACTATGACTTAGAGGTTTACCGTTGCGCTGGAAATTTATGTTGACAATTTGATACTTTCTTGTTGTATTGTGATAAGCCCCAGGAACCAACTCTGCTCAACTTATTCACATGTCACATCATTGAATCCTGCACATGATAAAAACTCACCGTATAAGTTTTTATGACATACTATACTATGACTTTTTTTTTACTAAATTTTTAATGACATACTATACTATGATTTTTATGAAATTTTTTATGACATAGTATGCTATGACTTTTTAAAAGGTTTAAATGACGTCCTATCTTTAATGACATTTTTATGACATACTATACTATGGCTTTTTTATGTCATTTTTTAGGACATAATACTATGAATTTAGACATGTTATAACATACTATACTATGACTTTTTATAAGACATACTGCACTATGATTTTTTTTTATGACACTCTATACTTTTAAAAACTTTTTAAAACAATTTATTTTTACATACTGGGACTTTTTATGACATATTTTACTATGCCATGTTAGGCCTTTTTATGTTTTGACGGATTATGCTATGACTTTTTTATGACATTTTTTATCACTGACATTTTAAAAACAAATTATGCCATACTATACTGTGACTTTTTGATGTGACATTTTTATGACATACTATACAGTACAATCACTTTTTTATGACATATTTATGACATAATATAATATGACTTTTTTTTGACAATTTTTCCATCCATCCATCCATCTTCATCCGCTTATCCGGGGTCGGGTCGCGGGGGTAGCAGCTCCAGCAGGGGACCCCAAACTTCCCTTTCCCGGGCCACATTAACCAGCTCCGACTGGGGGATCCCGAGGCGACAATTTTTCATGACTTTTCAAACATTTTTATGACAAGCTATGCCCTACTATGATCTTTTATGGCATACTATTCTATGACATTTTTTATGAAATATTTAATGACACACTATACTATGACTTTTTATGACATAGTTTATTTTGACTTTTCAAACATTTTTTATGACATACTCTATTATGACTTTTTATGACATCCTATGATTGTTTGAGTTTTTATGACATAAGGCTTTTACGATGAATTTCTTTTAACATACTGTACTATGACTTTTTATGACAATGTACTGTGACTTTTTATGACATTTTATGACATATTATACTATGACTTTTTATGATATTTTTAATGACATACTATTATGACTCTTATTTTTTTATGACTTTTTTCGACATACAAATGATATTGTCTTAATATTTAAGATAATATCATTTTCTGCCCTCAGTAATGTTAAAGTGCCCATATTATGAAAAAACACTTTTTCTGGGATTTGGGGTGTTCTTTTGTGTCTCTGGTGCTTCCACACGCATACCAACTTTGAAAAAAATCCATCCATGCTGTTTTGAGTGAGATACGGTTTCTGAATGTGTCCTGCCTTCAGTCTCTGGGGGAGCTGTTCAAAGCTGTTCTGTTTAGCTCGTTAATGCTAACGCTAGCATGCTACCTCGTTCTCAATAGCAAAGCATTGCTACAACACACACAAGTTCACCATAATATACAAAAGAACTACTTACATGTGTGCCCTCATTTAGAAGTCTCCCAGCTAATCCTGCCTTGTAACTGACCGAAGTTGGAGAAACAGCCTTTCTTTTACTGTCTATGGAGCTAGCTAGCTGACATGATCTACATCTGAGCTACTGCATGTGCGAGTGCAATCAAAGATAGTACAGAAGAAGAAGAAGAAAAGAGGTCTCACTCTGTAGCTAAAACAGAGACCAGGTGAAAAGAGGATCTGCAGCAGTGAGAGAGAGCTGTGCAGTACAACAAAAATATGGTGTTTTTTGAAAATTAAACCATGTAAACCTATTCTGGTACAACCTTAAAATACAATTATGAACCTGAAAATGAGCATAATATGGGCGCTTTAAACAATAAATACAACATCAAACAAGCCTCACATATAACTCAGTGTGGTAAGTACCTGGTTCTCTGTTTAAAGATTTAAGGTTGGGGGTTCTAAACCTTGAATTGAAAACTTTCAATTTTAAGGTCTAAAACCCAGAATGAAGAAGTCAAATATGCTATAAACACTTGTGACCCAGTGATAAGATGGGTCAGTGTGATGTAATGCTTGTTGGAAGACCCCAGTGGTCATGGGTTCCAACCAAAACGAAGAAATAAAATACGCCGAGAGAACACATCTAACTGTAACTTTGTTGGTGGCGCAGTAGGTTTGTTCTAGGCACATGAGATAGCTTTTTTCGACATGCAATACTATGATTTTTTTCGACATGTTATATTATGGCTCTTTTCGACATACTATACTATGATTTTTATGGCTCTTTTCGACATACTATACTATGACTTTTTATGGCTTTTTTCGACATGCTATACTATGACTTTTTTGAAATATTATACCATGACTTCT
This sequence comes from Sander vitreus, assembly GCF_031162955.1. Lineage (NCBI taxonomy): Eukaryota > Metazoa > Chordata > Actinopteri > Perciformes > Percidae > Sander > Sander vitreus. Next base: position 14,543,788 of record NC_135857.1, on the reverse strand, counting down.
TTTGACATACTATACTAAGACTTTTTTATGACTGTTTTCGACATACTGTAACTTTTTTTGATATACTATACTATGACTTTTTTCGACATCAGATTAGATCAGATTCAACTTTATTGTCATTGTGCAGAGTACAAGTACAAAGACAACAAAATATCAGTTAGCGTCTAACCAGAAGTGCAAAAAAAGTGCAGAAAAGTGCAATGTGATATATCAAAGTATAGACAGGTGGAGCATAGATAGGACAAGAAAAATATTCCAGAGTTACAAGACCAGAATAAGACATACTATACTATGACTTTTTCAACATACTATACTTTGACTTTTTATAACTTTTTTCGACATACTGCACTATGACTTTTTTTACGACTTTTTTCGGCATCCCATACTATGACTTTTTCCACATACTATACTTTGACATTTTATACTGACTTTTTTATGACTTTTTTCGACATACTATACTTTGACATGCTATACTATGACTTTTTTATGACTTTTTTGACATACTACACTATGACTTTTTTATGACTTTTTTGACATACTACACTATGACTTTTTTCGACATACTATACTATGACTGTTTTCGACATGCTGTACTATGACATTTTTATGACTTTTTCAACATACTATACTAAGACTTTTTAACGACTTTTTTTGACATAATATGATTTTTTCAAGGTACCATGCTATCACTTTTTTCAACATGCTATACTATGACTTTATTCAACATACAATATTTTGACGTTTTTCGACATACTGTACAATGACTGTTTTCGACATGCTATACTATGACTTTTTTACCAATTTTTATGACATACTAGTCTATGACTTTTTTTGACATACTTTACTATGACTTTTTATTACTTTTTTTCGACACACTATACTATGACTTTATATGACTTTTTTCGACATACTATACTGTGACTTTTTATGACTTTTTCGACATGCTATACTATGACTTTATATGACTTTTTTCGACATACTATACTATGACTTTTTATGACTTTTTCGACATGCTATACTATGACTTTTTATTACTTGTTTTCAACATACTATACTATGACTTTTTTGACATACTGTTCTCTGACTTTTTTTTACTTATTTCGACATGCTATACTATGACTTTTTTCGACATACTATACTATGACTTTTTATGACTTTTTTTCCACATGCTATACTCTGACTTTTTAAGACTTTTCTCAACATACTATACTATGACTTTTTTGACTTTTTTTGCCATACTATACTATGATTTTTTTCAACATGCTATACTATGACTGTTTTCAACATACTATACTATGACTTTTTTTTACATACTATACTATGACTTTTTTATGACTTTTTTCGACATGCTATACTATGACTTTTTTTCGACATACTATTCTATGACGTTTTTATGACTTTTTTCCGACATACTGTACATTGACTGTTTTTGACATGCTGTACTATGACTTTTTTCCACATACTATACTATGATTTTTTTGACTTTTTTCAACATGCTATACTGTGACTTTTTCTGACTTTTTTTGACATGCTATACTATGACTTTCAAAAAAAATATTTTGACATACTATACTATGACTTTTTTATGAATTTTGTCACCATACTATACTATAATTTTTTCAATGTACCATACAATGCCTTTTTTCAACATGCGTTTTTTCAACATACATGCTATACTATGACTTTTTTCGACATACTATAGTGTCACTTTTTTCTACATACTATACTACGACTTTTTCTGACTTTTTTTGCCATACTATACTATGATTTTTTTGAGTTTCTTCAACATGCTATACTATGACTGTTTCCAACATACTATACTATGACTTTTTTTACATACTATACTATGACTTTTTTATTACTTTTTTCGACATGCTATACTATGACTTTTTATGACTTTTTTGACATACTATACTATGACTTTTTTATCACTTTTTTTCGACATACTATACTATGACTTTTTATGACTTTTTTTGACATACTATACTATGACTTTTTATGACTTTTTTCGACATACTATACTATGACTTTTTTATCACTTTTTTTCGACATACTATACTATGACTTTTTTTTCGACATACTATACTATGACTTTTTGACTTTTTTCGACATACTATACTATGACTTTTTTCGACATACTATACTATGACTTTTTATACTTTTTTTCGACATACTATACTATGACTTTTATGACTTTTTTCGACATACTATACTATACTATGACTTTTTTCACATACTATACTATGACTTTTTTTCGACATACTATACTGTGACTTTTTTATGATTTTTTCAACATAATATACTATGACTATTTTCGACATACTATACTATGACTTTTTTATGACTTTTTTTCGACATACTATACTATGACTTTACTTCGACATACTATACTATGACTTTTTATGACTTTTTCGACATACTATACTACTTTTTTGACATACTATACTATGACTTTTTTCGACATACTATACTATGACTTTTTTTTGACTTTTTTCGACATACTATACTATGACTTTTTTTATTACTTTTTTTGACATACTATACTATGACTTTTAATTTTTTTTGATATACTATACTATGACTTTTTTATGATTTTTTTCAACATACTATACTATGACTTTTTTTCACATACTATACTATGACTTTTTTTCAACATCACATACATATACTTTATGACTTTTTTCGACATACTATAGCTTTTACTTTTTTCGACATACTATACTACGACTTTTTCTGACTTTTTTTGCCATACTATACTATGATTTTTTTCAACATGCTATACTATGACTGTTTCCAACATACTATACTATGACTTTTTTTACATACTATACTATGACTTTTTTATTACTTTTTTCGACATGCCAAACTATGACTTCATGACTGTTTTTGACATGCTGTACTATGATTTTTTTCAACATGCTATACTATGACTTTTTTTGAAATACTATACTATGACTTTTTAATGACTTTTTTTGACATGCTATACTATGACTTTTTAATGACTTTTTTTGACATGCTATACTATGACTTTTTTCTACATACTATACTATGACTTTTTCGACATGCTATACTATGACTTTTTATTACTTGTTTTCAACATACTATACTATGACTTTTTTGACATACTGTTCTCTGACTTTTTTTACTTTTTTTCGACATGCTATACTATGACTTTTTTCGGACTTTTTTCCACATGCTATAACTCTGACTTTTTAAGACTTTTTTCGACATACTATACTATGACTTTTTTATGACTTTTTTTCAACATGCTATACTATGACTTTTTTCGACATACTATACAATTACTTTTTTATGACTTCTTTCCACTTGGTATAATATTACTTTTTTCGACATACTATACTATGATTTTTTATGACTTTATTTGCCATACTATACTTTGACATTTTTCGACATACTATACTATGACTGTTTTCGACATGCTATACTATAATTTTTTATGACTTTATTTGCCATACTATACTTTGACACTTTTCGACATACTATACTATGACTGTTTTCGACATGCTATACTATGACTTTTTTTCGACTTTTTTTGCCATACTATACTAAGATTTTTTTATGACTTTTTTCGCCATACTATACTATAATTTTTTCAATGTACCATACAATGCCTTTTTTCAACATGCGTTTTTTCAACATACATGCTATACTATGACTTTTTTCGACATACTATAGTGTCACTTTTTTCTACATACTATACTACGACTTTTTCTGACTTTTTTTGCCATACTATACTATGATTTTTTTCAACATGCTATACTATGACTGTTTCCAACATACTATACTATGACTTTTTTTACATACTATACTATGACTTTTTTATTACTTTTTTCGACATGCCAAACTATGACTTCATGACTGTTTTTGACATGCTGTACTATGACTTTTTTCCACATACTATACTATGATTTTTTTTAACTTTTTTCGACATGCTATACTGTGACTTTTTATGACTTTTTTTGACATGCTATACTATGATTTTTTCAATGTACCATACAATGCCTTTTTTCAACATGCCTTTTTTCAACATACATGCTATAATATTACTTTTTTCGACATACTATAGTGTCACTTTTTATGACTTTTTTCGGCATACTATACTATGGCTTTTTTCGCCATACTATACTGTGACTTTTTTCGACATACTGTACTATGACTGTTTATGACCTTTGTTGATATACTGTACTATGACTTTTTTCAACATACTATACTATGGCTTTTTTTTAAGACTTTTTTCGACATGCTATACAATTACTTTTTTCCACATACTATTTTACTATGACTTTTTTCGACATACTATACTGTGACTTTTTTCGAAATACTATACTATGACTTTTTTATGACTTTTTTTTGCCATACTATACCATGATTTTTTTCAACATGCTATAGTATGATTTTTTTCAACATGCTATACTATGACTTTTTTTGAAATACTATACTATGACTTTTTAATGACTTTTTTGACATGCTATACTCCATCCATCCATCTTCATCCGCTTATCCGGGGTCGGGTCGCGGGGGTAGCAGCTCCAACAGGGGACCCCAAACTTCCCTTTCCCGGGCCACATTAACCAGCTCCGACTGGGGGATCCCCGAGCGTTCCCAGGCCAGGTTAGAGATATAATCCCTCCACCTAGTCCTGGGTCTCCCCCGAGGCCTCCTCCCAGCTGGGCGTGCCTGGAACACCTCCCTAGGGAGGCGCCCAGGGGGCATCCTTACAGATGCCCGAACCACCTCAACTGGCTCCTTTCGACGCAAAGGAGCAGCGGCTTACTCCGAGCTCCTCACGGATAACTGAGCTTCTCACCCTATCTCTAAGGGAGACGCCAGCTACCCTCCTGAGGAAACCCATTTCGGCCCGCTTGTACCCTGGATCTTGTTCTTTCGGTCATGACCCAGCCTTCATGACCATAGGTGAGGTAGGAACAAAAACTGACCGGTAGATTGAGAGCTTTGCCTTCTGGCTCAGCTCTCTTTTTACGTCTAACGGTGCGATAAATTGAATGTAATACCGCACCTGCTGTGCCGATTCTCCGACCAATCTCCCGCTCCATTGTCCCTCACTCGCCGAACAAGACCCCAAGGTACTTGAACTCCTTCACTTGGGGTAAGGACTCATTCCCTACCTGGAGAAGGCACTCCATCGGTTTCCCTGCTGAGAACCATGGCCTCCGATTTAGAGGTGCTGATCCTCATCCCATGCTATACTATGACTTTTTAATGACTTTTTTTGACATGCTATACTATGACTTTTTTCTGACATGCTATACTATGACTTTTTAATGACTTTTTTTGACATACTATACTATGACTTTTTTTCGACATGCTATACTATGACTTTTTATTACTTGTTTTTCAACATACTATACTATGACTTTTTTGACATACTGTTCTCTGACTTTTTTTACTTTTTTTCGACATACTACACTATGACTTTTTTATGACTTTTTTTCCCACATGCAATACTATGACTTTTTTTCAACATACTATACTATGACTTTTTTATGGCTTCTTTCGACATGCTATACTATGATTTTTTATGACTTTTTCGCCATACTATACTATGACTTTTTGACTTTTTTGCCATACTATACTATGACTTTTTTATGGCTTCTTTCGACATGCTATACTATGATGTTTTTTATGACTTTTTTTCGCCATACTATACTATAATTTTTTTTCAATGTACCATACAATGCCTTTTTTCAACATGCCTTTTTTCAACATACTATAGTGTCACTTTTTTCTACATATCATACTATGACTTTTTATGACTTTTTTCGCCATACTATACTGTGACTTTTTTCGACATACTGTACTATGACTGTTTATGACCTTTGTTGATATACTGATACTATGACTTTTTCAACATACTATAGTGTCACTTTTTTCTACATACTCATACTACGACTTTTTATGACTTTTTTCAGCCATACTATACTGTGACTTTTTTCGACATACTGTACTATGACTGTTTATGACCTTTGTTGATATACTGTACTATGACTTTTTTCAACATACTATACTATGGCTTTCTTTAAGACTTTTTTTCGACATGCTATACAATTACTTTTTTTCCACATACTATTTTACTATGACTTTTTTCGACATACTATACTGTGAATTTTTTCGAAATACTATACTATGACTTTTTTATGACTTTTTTTGCCATACTATACCATGACTTTTTTTCAACATGCTATACTATGACTTTTTTTAAAATACTATACTATGACTTTTTAATGACTTTTTTTGACATGCTATACTATGACTTTTAAAAAAAATATTTTGACATACTATACTATGACTTTTTTATGCCTTTTTTCGACATACTATACTATGATTTTTTTTCAATGTACCATACAATGCCTTTTTTCAACATGCCTTTTTTCAACATACATGCTATAATATTACTTTTTTCGACATACTATGGTGTCACTTTTTTCTACATACTATACTACGACTTTTTATGATTTTTTTCGATGTACTATACTATGACTTTTTTCTACATACTATACTACGACTTTTTCTGACTTTTTTCGGCAGACTATACTATGGCTTTTTTCGCCATACTATACTGTGACTTTTTTCGACATACTGTACTATGACTGTTTATGACCTTTGTTGATATACTGTACTATGACTTCTTTCAACATACTATACTATGGCTTTTTTTTAAGACTTTTTTCGACATGCTATACAATTACTTTTTTCCACATACTATTTTACTATGACTTTTTTCGACATACTATACTGTGACTTTTTTTGACATACTATACTGTGAATTTTTTTCGAAATACTATACTATGACTTTTTTATGACTTTTTTTTGCCATACTATACCATGATTTTTTTTAACATGCTATACTATGACTTTTTTTAAAATACTATACTATGACTTTTTAATGACTTTTTTTGACATGCTATACTATGACTTTTAAAAAAAATATTTTGACATACTATACTATGACTTTTTTTATGCCTTTTTTCAACATACATGCTATAATATTACTTTTTTCGACATACTACAGTGTCACTTTTTTCTACATACTATACTACGACTTTTTATGATTTTTTTCGGCATTCTATACTATGGCTTTTTTCGCCATACTATACTGTGACTTTTTTCGACATACTGTACTATGACTGTTTATGACCTTTGTTGATATACTGTGCTATGACTTTTTTCAACATACTATACTATGGCTTTTTTTAAGACTTTTTTCGACATGCTATACAATTACTTTTTTCCACATACTATTTTTGACATACTATACAATGACTTTTTTTGACATACTATACTGTGACTTTTTTCGAAATACTATACTATGACGTTTTTATGACTTTTTTTTGCCATACTATACCATGATTTTTTTCAACATGCTATACTATGACTTTTTTCGAAATACTATACTATGACTTTTTAATTTCTTTTTTTGACATGCTATACTATGACTTTTTTTGACATGCTATACTATGACTTTTTTTGACATACTATACTATGACTTTTTGAAGACTTTTTTTGACATGCTATATTATGACTTTTTTTTGCCATACTATACTATGATTTTTTTCAACATGCTATACTATGACTTTTTTCAACATGCTATACTATGACTTTTTCACCACTTTTTTCGACATACTTCATATGACTTTTTTATGACTTTTTCACCATCCTATATTATGACTTTTTTCTGACTTCTTTTGACATGCTATACTATGACTGTTTTATTACATTTATCGACATGCCAAACTATGACTTCATGACTTTTTTCGACATGCTATGCAATTACTTTTTTCCACATACTATTTTACTATGACTTTTTTTGCCATACTATACCATGATTTTTTTAATGACTTTCGTTGACATGCTATACTATGACTTTTTTCGACGTACCATACGCATGCCCAGATTATCCATAAGGGCACTTGGGCCAGTGCCCAGGGGCACCAACCATTCACAACCAGTGGGGGGGCACCACATGACACAAGCTTTAACAATATTTTCCGTAAATTGTTATATTATTCACTTGAAATTGTTGAAAGACCATACATTACTCGTTTATGAACACTAATTTTACAATAATAACAATAATAAATTATAAATAAATCAATATTACACGACCACTATCACTCCCCTCCCCTGTCAGAGTTGAGTTGGTCCACAAGTATGCGCAAATGTATCATTTGAGGCTTTGAGGTATAGTGCCCAGGGGCACCACATTGTCTTAATACGGGCCTGACCATACGATGACTATTTTCAACATACTATTCTATGACTTTTTTCCCCCATACTATACTTTGAATGTTTTATGACTTTTTTCAATATGCTATACTATGACTTTTTCATGATTTTTTTTTACGTTATACCATGACTTTTTATGACTTCTTTCGACATACTATACTATGACTTTTTTCCACATACTATACTACAACTTTTTATAACTTTTTTCGACATTTATAGTATGACTTTTTTCGACATGCTATACTATGACTTTTTTTGACATGCTATACTATGACTTTTTTAACCAACTTTTACGACATACTATACTATGACTTTGTTATGACTTTTTTTCGAATAGAAAATTTAGAGAAGAGTAGTTAAATAAAGTAGATACAGGAACAGAAACAATGATTAAAACACATTTATTATTTACTTTACAGGAATTACATCAAAAATATTTAATTTTAATTTTATGTATTGGCATTTCATGGATGGAAACAATTTTTTCATGTCATGTGCATATTAAAACTGCCCCTACTCTCAAACAATTCAACCTTATTGCATTACCTTTTATTTCTTTATTAGTTTCCTTTTGTGATGTACTCTGTATTCAGTTGTTGTATTGAGAAGCCTATATTCCAACTTCTATAAGATCAAAACATATTTAAGCCAATTTAAGAATCAATTTAACATCATAGCAATATCAGAGACCTGGATCAAAACTGAGAAAGGTGTGGACTTTGAAATTGACGGCTACGAACTGAATTATAAAAACAGAGTGAATAGAAGTGGAGGAGGTGTGGCAATATACGTGGATAAAAGATTGAATTATAAGGTGGTGGAGAGTATGACAGCAGCTGTTGATGATTTGCTGGAATGTATTACAGTAGAAATTTGTATGGAAAGGACAAAAAATATTGTTGTGAGCTGTATATACAGAACTCCTGGATCAAATATTGAGATATTTAAAGAGTGGATGGAAAATAATTTTACAAAAACACTGCAAAAGATCATGTTCTTATGTGGAGCTTATAACATTGACCTATTAAATTAAAAAAAAGCATAAAATGACAGAAGATTTCATAAATACAATATATAGTATGGGCTTATATCCAACAATCACCAGACCCAGTAGACTCACATCGCATTGTGCTACATTAATAGACAATATATTCACGAACGTTATGGAAAACAATGTAGACAGCGGGCTATTATGTAATGACATAAGTGATCATTTACCCGTTTTCATCATCTATTACTGTAATTACAGGAAACCCATGGACATTAGGCATCTCAAATACAAAAGAGTAAGAACTGCAGAAAACATAAATGCTTTTAAGGAAGAGTTACTGAAACAAAACTGGAAAATATTATACGAAGAAAATGACATTGATAAAGCATACAATGGATTTCTAAAAACTTTTACAACACTGTATGACAAAAATTGTCCTGTAAAACAATACAGTGATAGACAAAGTAAAACATACCACTAACATACCAAACATGGGTTACACAAGGGTTTGCTGTACAGTATGTGGCAATGCAAGAGAAGCTTCAGAGAAACCAACAAAGCAATCAGGGCATCAGGTTCAATCTGTAGTTAATAAATGTTAGAATACTAAGTAAAGATATCATGCCAGGAACGAGGTTAGGACAAAACCACATAGTATGAGAAGTTTGAGAAGTTACACCTGTCCCAAATATTAGGATACATTTTGTTCGCTCTTTATTTTGGAATAATTTCATTTATGCATGACTGAACTGGATCAGCTGCAACCTCGCATTAAATCCACTTGAATGAATCCTCTCCAACCCCTCCCTCTACACCTCCTCAGTTAACCCCATTCCAAGATCTGTTTCCCAGAAAGACTTGATGTGGTATGATTTTGAAACAAGATGTTTAAAACCAGAACACATTTCATTAAACTTTTCATTAAAGCATAAAAATAGTGTATCTTAGTTGCAACTACAATCAGATAACATATCACTGAATCTTTCACATGAAAAAGCATCAGTTCTGCATAGTGCCTGATTGATTGAATTCCAACATTTAATATGTAAAAATATCTTTAAATTGTCATACATAAAGTGGCCTTTAGTGACCTAAAGTATTTAAAATTAAACAAACAAATACACAAGACATTATGAAATAAATGACAATATGAATGAATACAGACAAAATATAACTAATGAAATTGTCAAATAATCTAATACATTTTTAAAACTTGTCTTTTTGCCAGTCAAGACAAACAAGGTAGAGCCAGTGATGCGATTGGCTATTGCTTTGTTCTGGATGAATGGACAGCCAATTATTATTATTTTGATTATTTAATGTTTGTTTTTATTTATTCATGTGGTTGTTTAATGTCTTATCTATTTAATTCTGAACACTTGAGGTCTCCATACAGCCCCTTCAGAATGATATATGAATGTATTCCTGAAAAAGAAAACCACTGCATGGAGTCCATTAAGGCTACTATTCATTTTCTGAACAACATCAACTGACATGTAGTTTATCCATGAAATGATTCAGAACCTGACTAAAACACTAGAGGGCATCATCCTGCAATAAAACACAGCAAAATCTTACAGAGGAGTTTATTGAAATAGGTTGGTAAAATTTGACATGTTTGTTTTTGAAAGATACTCAGTATTGACACATTATTTGATTATTATTTTGTCCATATTTATTTAGTCAAAACAGTTATATATATATTCACAGCATACTCAGTCACTCACACACTCACAATCACTCTGTTATCACAGCACATCAAAACTAACATTCATTCAGATGTACAGTGTATTATAACATAGTTAATCTATTATTAACATAACATTTCAAATATTATTACAAGAAGCTGTTTTTTCATGACTTATGTACTTATGTATGATGTAAGCTATTACTGTATATTTTTGTTTATGCTGTATCACTCATCCAGGAGCTCTACTAAGTGTTTATCATGAAGTTTGAATGTATGGACATTTGCATATGAGTGCACATATACATTTGTGTATGCCATCCCAGAGTTCATCCATCACTTGGTGGATCCACATACGTCCTACCTCAGGCTTAAAGCACCGGCACCACTATCCCTCCTTGTCCATCTACTTGCTGTTCTTGTGCTTCTTCTGTTGGAACTTCCTGAAATGGGTCTGGATGGTGGCGGCGGCCTTCTCAACTTCAACAGGGCTGAGCGGAGGAACAGCAGGCATGGTGCACGTCCCATTGCTGGCATTGGATTCTGAGCACGACAGGACACAGGGGACAGCCAGAGAGGCAGAGGCAATTGCCATGGAGACATAGTCTGTAGCAATGATCAAATTCAAACACATGGTTTCCATATTAGCCTTAGTTCAAGTGGGCTACTTTTCTGGTTAAAGTTTGATTCAGTCAGACACTTGATTTGAATCAAGTATCTTTAAGAGGAATTCATATTGCAGAAACATAGCCTGCATTTAAATTAATTAACAGTGTTACTTACTCTTTCTATACACCCCTATGCTGTTCCTCCTGAGGCCATCAAACTGTCAATGAAACGGAATAGTTGTGTGTTAGAAGAAAAACTCACTGACGCACAGAGGGGAAAAAAAGGACAAGATGGATGAGATACCAGTCCGGTTTGACAATAATCAACATTACAATCTTATCTTGAACTTGGGTGAAACATTGTTCACATACCACTGACAGTACACAATCACATGCAAACAGACAGTCACACCGGCGCTTCTACCTAAATTCTTTAATTCAACTGTACAACATGTGCAGTACAGTTAGAGTAATGACCTCAAACACAAATCCTCTTGATTGGGATTACTGCTCAAGAAGAGCAGCGGCAAGGAAGCCAGACGCTGAGGACTGGACAAGCTTAGCCTGCTTACTGTCAGTTTGGCTGTGTGCCTGCATTCAGTCACACACACTGGCTCCATTACCTTCTCAATGAGGTCCTCTCTCCTTTTACCAGAGCCCCTAAGGTGAATTTAAACTTAGGCCAGTGTAAGACACGAAAAGTATTTCTTCGCCTCTGCCTCTGTTTTTGTTTTTAACTTCCTGTTTGCTCTGTGGATGTTTTTTGTGGGCAAATGTGTTCTTTTGCCTTCGCTTCTCACCACCTGTGCCTTCGGTTAACCACCAACGCTTCAGCGCCTGTTGGTCTTTTTATTTGCCACATTCATCTTTATAAAGGTCTATGTCAGAAGTAACCTTCAAACCAGTTACCAGTTACCTTAAACTAAGAAAAAGGCACTAAAAACTCCACACAGACAGCTGAACTACAGTTTATGCGTAGGACTTCAGAGGTGAGCCGTTTTGACTGAAATGTGCACCTTGATTCAGAAAGTAAAAGCCTGAAGAAAAGCCAAATAATTGAAGTTGTGGAGTTGCACTATGCACAAAGACTTATTGATTGACTGAGATTGATTCACTGCAAGGCCAAAAGATCAGTGTTTCACTGAGTCTGATGCACTCAACTTTATTTTTTACTTTTGGCTGTTGCTGTTTGAGTGCAGAGGGAACAAAAGTGATCTATCTCTTGTAAATCATATTCTTTTTCTTTGCAGTCCTCCTCTGAGACACTGGTGAACAAGCTAACTCAAGCTTGACTGCTGAACTTTCCACATGCTCTGTCTCACCATTAGATAACAGAAGATTAGAAAGAGCTAATTTATGAGTAATACCTCCAGCCTTACTTGTCTCCAGAAGAGAGGATATGGTTATAGTGTGTGTATTAGTCATGTGTAGAATGAATGTGCATCGTATCAGCTGATAGGAATTGCATTTGTGCGTCAGCAAGGCGATGTGTGTACGACAGCAACTACTGAGGTACAGATCTAATTACAACTAACCTCATCTGCTTTGCTGCTCCTCCGACTGTGTGACACTGAGTGAACCTGCCAAGGCAAAGGCTGGGACAGCATGTAAGGCAAAGGCTCTTGTTGCCGTGCAAACCGCACCCCTATCTGAAAGTGAAAAGGAGTTTGGGTTAAAGGTGCCAGTGTGTAAATCAAAGTGTGCAATAGGGCTGAACGATTAATCGAAAATTTATCAACATCAAAATTTTGAAGCTGTTATCGACGTATTTTTCCCATGACGATAATTTCGATAAAACTAAAACTAAAAACTAAAAGGTGACTTTTTTTCACAAGACATTTTCATTTCAAGCAATGTGTGCTTTCATTTCAATTTTATACATTTTCAATAAATAGCCATAATAGTTCCCGCTTTGTGTGTTTCCTTCAATTATTTTTAAAATCACAAAAATAAGCACTTTTGAATTAGAAAAAATATCTCACCTTCAACACTGAAGCCTATTTACACTACAAACCTTGTCAATGAACTATGAGGACAAAAAAAATAAGAATCACAATTTTTTGTATCGTTATCGAGGTAAAATGTGCAATTAATCGTGATTTTGATTTTAGGTCATATCGTGCAGCCCTAGTGTGCAACATAAGCGACCTCATCACTCAACTTACCTCTCTCCACTTACCCTGGCTCTCTACATTTACTAATCAAATACATGTAAAAAAAAAAAAATTCAATTTTCAGTACAGTTTGGCCTACTGAAGTTTCTTGGTGGTACTTGTCTTTTGACTGCTGACCTGGTAAATATTTAATTTTTTAGAAACACAAGTATTAGATGTTACATAATTAGCAGAGAGGAATAAGGTATAATAATGCTGCACATTAAAAGCTTGGTTTAACATCACATTAATCACATTATGATGTTGTCAATATAAACCTAATTTATATTGGGCACTGATGACATGCTGGGTGAGAAAACCACAATGCTATGGTTAAAGCAAAAACACACAGCACTTTTCCCACTAGTGTATTTCTTCTCATATTGAAATATTCTTTATATTTGTCAATACAAATATAAAGAATATTTTAATCATATTAAAGTATTTTAATATTGAATATATAGAATAATATATATATATATAGAAAATATTGTATTTTTAAAGGAAACAGAATATTAAGTGTTAACACACATACATGTTAAATCAAAATGTCCAAAGTAATAAAATGAATTTATATTTATAAATTTATAATCATCTTACCGATTCTACGACTCTGACCACCATATACATGGCTGTTAGCATGGTGACCAACATCTTGACCACTGCTTCTTTAGTGTCTCTGTTAATCCTTAATGTTCTCCTCGGTTTTCGACAATTTTCAACAGTCCTGCTGAAGAAACAGATCCGAGCAATCAGGAATGAAACGCAGGGCTGCTCAGAGGAAGGACAATTGATTGCAGTGTTGAGTATGTCCCATCACACAACTTTCTCAGGTACACGCAAACACACACTCACACATAAACATGTCACACACTTCATTCTCACAGTCTCTGACACATGAGGGTAAGACCACTAAAGAGCTTTGCAGGACAGAAATAGAGAAGCAGTAATCTTTTTCTTATTACGTATCCCTCAAGTGTGCTTCCATCTCTCCAGCAGAAGGGGTTGGATCAGGTTTTATTTTTTATTTATTTTAATCCCATGTTGGATTTAGACTTTATGGATAATTTGCTTTGCATATCATTTTATTTTCCTTCAAACTCAAATGTCTTATGCTGATTATACAAACCCATGTGTTACACTGGTGTGAATTAGAAAGAAGTTCCCAAACAAGTTGACATTTTGACATATAGGTACCACTTTCTAATAAGACACACTTTACGAAGTGTTTATAAATTGTAACAAATGAGTTTGACTTGACTTGATTAGAAAGAAGCACCAGGTTTGAATCTACCTGGATTTGCAAACTGAAAATCAGCATATCTGCCGCAAAGGTGTCTGAGTTAAATCTAGTCTTTTCCTTTTACTCCAAACACATCAGGAAATTTAAAATAAAAAATGTTGTGAATATACAGTAATGTAGGTTTTCTGCATTGTGTGGGGTCGGGGTAATGTTAGATTCTGTAAAACATTTTATTATTTTACATTGCTTTTTATTGTAATCGCCGTATTCCCACGATTTATGTGTGTGCTTTTAATGGCAGCCACACTTCTTTTGTGATAATAAAGTTGAGGTTAAGTACAGGATAACATATTTTGCAATATGGTGTTATGGGTAAAAGGGTTATGCCACAGGGGTTTCTAAGAAAATATGGTGAGGCTAGATGGAGAATAAGCTTTCTATGAAAAAAAAATGAAGCAGGTCAGAGATGTACACAAGTGCCTGACCATGCAAGGCTCTCTATGTCAGAACCTTAAAATCCATCCATCCATCCATCTTCATCCGCTTATCCGGGGTCGGGTCGCGGGGGTAGCAGCTCCAGCAGAACCTTAAAATGAATCCTGAATTTGATAGGAAGCTAATGTAAAAAGGATAAGATGGGAGTGATAGGAGTCGGTCTGCTGAACCTTGTCATCAGCCTTGTAGCAGCATTCTGGACCATGAATGGGTCCTGGGATAACTTGCTGAGGCAGGTGAAAAGGGAATTGTAGTAGTCCAGCCAGGATGATATAAAAGCGTTAATGATCATCCCTAGCTCAGATTGTGATACAACAGACCTGAATTTGGCAATGTTTCTAATTCTAATTGGAAGAAACATGTACGGGTACTTATTGGTAGTTATCAGATAGACCTATATCTGAGAGATCACACATGACTAGGGTTTTTTGTGTGTGGAGCCTCACATCTGACCCCTGCAGACCAATGATAATACTTTGGGAGGTGTCTGTGATTACATTTCACCATGGTTCTGCATTGTGAAAGAGACACTGTAAGCTGCTATCTGAGTATCAAGCTTGTCAAGTGAAGAAGTTTTACACAATGACAAGTGTCACTTACTTACTCTTGCCTACGTGTGCTGTGAGTCTGTGTGCGTGTGACTGGTGTACATTTTCTTCTTAGATAGAAATGCAGGAATGTGTCTTATCACTGAACAGTCAGGTATAAGGGCTCTCCTGACAGACACACAACCACAGCGGGGGTGACACATGTGAAGGATACTTCTTTTACCAAGCAATTGTATGAGCAAAAATAGGTAAGAATATTATGATTTTATTCCAAATTCTACCACTACAATGCCACTGTTACATAGAAATTATACATGAAACTCTATACTTGTTGCATAGAAATTATACATGAAACTCTATACTTGTTGCATGAGGAGAAATATTTTTTGGGCAGAAGGGTATATTACATCAAACACTATATTTAGGCCAAGTTGAAGATAGCAGATTCAGTAATTTAAAAAAGCAGAGCACATTCACAAACTGGATTACAGCCCGTAATATTTACCTGACTGAACAGGCAATGTTCTTTTTTCTCTTATTTCAGAAGAAATATAAATGAAACCTGGGGTTTATATGCATTAGTAATACACTAATATAATAATAAATGCAATACACTTTCTATTAAGGCAACAAAATTACAGTAACAGACATCTAACAAGTTTATAACAATATAATAAAATAATGATAAGCCATAAGAACGGACTGCTAGATACTATGTTACAGTATGAACAAGTGTATAATAGTTAAATCAAACTATATTAGAATGTGAAAGCTAAATGATTGTGAACACTTGTGAATCCTGATAAACCTAAAAAAACAGTAATTAATGATAACTTAATTAATAAACTATTGCTAATTCATTATTATTTCTCACTTAGTGTTATGTTTTCTATTAGTTCATGAATGACACAAGGCAAACATTATTCAGATCACATTTTACCCAAAAATTCACACCCATGTCACCTGCCATTTAAACAGTGGTAAAAAGGAATTCCTGTAAGTCGCCATTCTCTCAAGTATGCTACTTTATGCTCCACTTTATACTCCACATACGACATCGAGGCTGTCTGACAGCTGGAGTTACTAGTTACTTTTTACAGATAAAAAATTCACATTGAGATCAGATTATAAAACACAATGCATTAAAGAGTAAATCAGCGGTTGCCAACCTTTTTTAACCTGTAACCTCTTATGATAAAAAAAAAAATCAGTGTGCACTTTTTGGTCCTGGTCATGTTTCAGATGTCTATATGTATATGAGTTGTTAGCAGTTTTACCAAATATATATTTTCCCTCTAAACTTCTCACATGATGTTATTTAAATAACAACAAATATAGGAATATGTTAGAGAAAATATTAGAGGAAAGCCCAAAATTATACAAAGCATGTACCAAGCATGTAGTAGAATTAAGGTGGCCTGGTAATGTAAAAACGCATAAGGCCCCTTTCTAGAGTTTGGTTTGTCCATTTTAGGCTACTGTAGAAACAAGGCTCTGTGGAAAATGATCCGCTCCCTAAGTAGATATGAAGGGCTCCTTTTCAATTCAATTATGAATATTATTTTCCATATCTACTAATAGAGCCCATTACATTAAAATTAAATTAAATCCATAGTGCTTTAAGTGGAATTTTAAATGCATGACTTTCTATAGTAATGGAGTATTTTTACATTGTGAAATTTATACTTTAATCTAGTGTTAGCTAAAATCAAAAGTCACAATAGATGGTATCCAAACTGGTAAACTGATGTGTTTTGTGGTGAGTTATACTAAATGACATATTACCTTCTTCATTACTTTCACAAACCTCATTAATTCTAGCACCATTGGAAAGCAGCCAAACTCCAAACTAAGCTGAATCTAGAACGCTGTAAGCTTTAAGCCGTAAAATGTAAAAAAAAAAATGAGGTAGGCTAGTCACCTCAATGTTGAGCTATCAGTGGTGCTTTATCTTTCTGACAGTCTGCTGATTTGAGTAGAGGCCACTATATCAGCATATCATGTTCAGCTATGATTCAGGTTGTATATTAGTGAAAAGAAAAATTAAACAGGGAGGAAATTCCTGCTTCAGTGAAGCATTTCAGGAAGATAAAAGTCTGGTTAAACAAGCCTCCTCCGTACTTTCCACAATGAGCAGTCCCTTGAGACAGCAGGCTACAACATACTCTCATCTATTGTAGGACAACACAGGTTTTCACATTTACATATGGTATTAGTCCAAAGAAGCTTGCAGGTACTTTTGATTGTGTTGTGCTGCCTTTTGTATGTCAATAATGTTTATGTTATGAATTTTAATCACAGGTTTCGGGTAAACACTCCACATTGCCAGTGATGTGGCTGACCAGAGAAGGAAAACTCATTTAAAACGGAGAGGAGAGACACTCAGCTGGATTTATCATGTCACTCAAGCTTACTAAGAGGCTGAGCAGCAAAAAGAAAAGTATGTTTCCTTTTTATTTTTCATGAGTTGTGTACCATAGAAATGCGTTTCATTTTGAAAGGACTTTTTTAACATACCCAAATATGCTGTAGATTAATCGATTAAGATGTATTGATAAAAACAGCACTCTAACAATTTTAAAGGAAGAAATAAATGGCAAACAGTATGACTTTGTCATTCTTTGGCTTGTGGCAATAGTGTACGATTGCATTAAACAAAAGAATAACTGCATCCATTTTTGCACTAATTTGATTATCAGGTGTGTAGTTCTCCAAATAAATCAGTGGCACCTTGTAGAGATGCTGCTGCAGCAACCCAAGCAAACAGACTGTGTTACCCCTAAACATGTGTATGTGTTTACCCTTAACCTCAGCAAATCCAAATATGTTTACATTCTACTGAAGTGAATGCTTTGGGTGATGATGCAAAATCTGTGTACAACAACCATGATACCAAATCATTTCGTTAGCTATCAAGTTTTATTTTGGAAGGTCTGTTCATGCCATTAAGGAAGACAGAAATTTCCCTGGCTTTGGAAAATTGCTGAATGTTGTAATGAATTTACCTATTAATGATAATTAGGTTGGTTGCAGCAAGTGTAAATTTGGAAGGTAATGGCACCACGAGATGGTGCGTTTAATAAGGCTGCAGACACACTGACCAGATGCCCGACCGTCGGCAGAAAAGGCAGTTGGACTGATCAGTGTCCCCGAGTTGGTCAAAAAAGTGCCTCGGAACACACCAAAGTCACCAGACGTAATACGTCTCCATAACAGCAGGCAGCGCTAATCTGTACTGTCGCCCCAAAAATGAAAACCGGCAGCTGATTGGACGAACGCGTCACGTGGGTCTGGTTTCTCCGGAAATTCAAAGACAGACTGTCATGGCGGCTTGTTCAGAATACAATCTCATATTGTACTGAAATAGTTCACCGATACGTGTTTCTGAAAAAAGATTTTCGTCACATTTTGTGAGACTCTAGTCATGCTCATTCTGCACCCCGTTTCCGGGTTAGCACTCTACCAATCAGATGGGTCATTTGAGTCTGACTGCCGGCAGTGCCCGCCCCGCTGATTATACATGTCAAATTGGCCAAAATGAAGGCCGATGGCCCCTCGGACAGACGACGGCACGGAACACACCAAACAGACTTGAGTCACCGACCTCGCCAAACTATCCAACAGCCGATTATCGGCTCGGTGTGTCAGCGCCTTAAGGGAAACACTGCTGATTTGTTTGCTTGTGTAGCGGAAAGTCTCTGAGCTAAAATGTAATGACTAGTTAGCTATAGGGATAATGTGCCTTTTCTGTTTCTAAATTGTTAACTGTTAATGTTCTGTTTATATGACATTTACAAACATTAACAAAATTAATATGAAAATTATTGTTAGTTTGATAATGAATTTTAAGATCTTAGATTTTAAGATAAAAATCTTTTGTTACTTGTGATTCAAAGTAAGGGGGAGCTGAGGGAGCAGCTGAAAACTATTGCACAAATTAAGGATTGATTAAAAACTCGGTACAAGTTTATATTCAAAGGCATGCACCACACAATCAAATTTTTTTTACATTTTCTACAAAAACAACTAACTTTGATTAGTTCACACTTTGAAGCCGTGCTTAGAATACAGGAGTTTTAAAATCCTAACCGATTTTGAAATCCGGTTGCAACATGCACATAAGGGGAATCTTCACAAATATTCTTTTCTCTAATCTTAAACATGCACACACTACAAGATTTGAAAATAATGGCGCATCACAGTTTGGGAGACGCTGTCAACACAGGTTGTCGGTTCTTGGTTCTTGAGTGAGAACAGATTGGATTTGTGAACTGCTCACATTACCATTTCTCCACTGATTAACGGGAGGGCTAAATTGGGGATAAATCACCTGGAACTCCTGTAGTCTGAGCCTGGCTTTAGCCAAATTAAAGCAATTCTTTGGCTTTTTTCCTAATCATATACAATTCAATTCTTAACAGGATAGAACTATATTACTATGTAAGATTTAAAAATGTTGCTAATTCACAGGCTACATAATTGATTATTTTTCAAACCAGAACCTCCAAAGGTCAATGCACAGGCAGAGGTCCTAAAAAAGATGGGCCTGGAGGCCTTCTGGACTACATCACTGGACCCAGCATCTATTTTGGACATCAGCACTTGGGCTCTGGAGAACCAGGAACCTATGGAGCCCAAGGATCTACCAAATGCTTTCCTCCAACGCCTTTGGCTGCTTAGCCCAGATGCCCGAAGTCCATGCTGCAAACCTCTGCATGATGTTCTGAACAATGCCAACAAATCACCAGAGGCGATAATCAATGATTTCAGAGGAGAAAGCCAGAGTGCCATCAACCCTCTTGATCTAGTTGTAGCTGTCTTCATGTCTGCCAATACTTTCCTTCAGCAGGAGATGACTGTGCGCATGTTGCAATGCCAGTTTGCTGTGCCCCTGGTCCTTCCAAACATAGATCCAGAAGAACCTAGTCGCTTCCTTCTTTGGCCTTTGAGAGGTGCTGTAAGCCAATGGAGGTCTCATTTTCCGGATAATAACAGTAAGATCTATGAGGGGGATTTGGCAAGTACATACATGCCTGTAGTTTCTTGTGTAAAGCTTGGTCACAGTGGTGTCTCTAAGTCCCAGGTACTAAACAATGTTATAAGTGGACTCAGATCTCCATGTGACACATTTCTCCACAGGGGAATGGATGGAGGACAGCTTCCACGTAGGCTCTCCAATGGCCTGGTAGAGATTGGATGGTATCTACCCACTGGAGACACTACCAGAGATATTTTCCCTGTCCCTGTGGTAATCTCTAACCTCCGTGGTGATGCTAGTTCACATGAGAAATGCCTCAGCCTTCTATGTGAAGTGTCATCAGCTGTGGTTGTTTTCTGTGGGGATCTTAGGGAGAAAGACAAACTAATTCTTGCCTCCTGCAAAAATATGGCCAGCAAGCTCATATTGATTGACCTATCAGATGCTGAGAAGAATGAGAACAGAGTTGTGGGGTTTGCTGGTCCGAACCTTGAAGAATACATGGGGGTTCCCAGAGGATCAGTGCTGCAAGGGAGAGATTTGAGTGAGGAGGAACTGGCTAATAGACTGTGTGACACCCTGAAAGATCTGTTACCAGATGAGCTGAAACATGTTACACTTGAGGCAGCAGCAAAATTAGCAGAGGCGCTTGGCCTTAATGTAGATGAAGGGGCAGCCTGTGAGAAGGCAATGGCCAAAGTGGAGGCAGTATTGAGAGGTTTAGATGAGGGATCTGCTCAATTTAGAGAGAAACAGCTTCCTTTGCAGGGGCCTTCGTGGAGCAAACTTGCTGAAATAGAAAAGGAGGAGAGTAAACGGAGAAAAGAAGGAAAAGAAATTGATCTCCAATTGCAAAAAGAAAAGAAAGACATCTTGGTAGAGTTGAGCAGCTACAAGATGACTCCAGCGATGAAGATTTTCACTGATGCGCTTTTCACAACAGATACAGTGGAAAGAACGTATTTCCTCAGTTGGATGAAACTGAGGCTTTGGCTGAAGCAAATCGAAAAACTAAACAGTCCACAAGATCTATTCACAAACCTGCAGACAGAAATGAAGGATGGCATGCCAGAACATTATGATGAGCTCCAAAATGGAATCAATGACGACCTAGGGGACAGTGATAGTTTCTGCACAGATTCAACATTTGAAGAGGAAACAACTGAAGAGCAGCAAGTTTCTGAGCAACAACAAATGTGTCTAGATGTTTCCTTTGATCAGGTAGCATCATGTTCACAGCCTTTTGAACCTGATCCGTCCATGCTAGGACTAGAGCACTTTTTGCGTGAGATGGGCTTGATTTTTGAGCTAACACACATCAGCCCCGGCAGTGGGAGCCACAATGTGTTGCGTCTACCTAGCTTAGCTACAGACCTTCTTCTCTATGGAATTCCACTTGAACTAATGGATGGAGATGCCTCAAACATTCCCATCCGCTGGCTGGGTTGTGTCTTTGCAGAGCTTAAACGCCGCCTTCCTCAAGAACATTGCAGGACCCGAGTGCTGACAAACCTCGGAGTGCATCATGATAGGAGCGCTGAGGTTTTATCTGCATTATTTGGGGTGAAATTTCCTGATGGAAGGAAAAGAGCCACCAGAGGGGTGTACATGGTTGCCCTGTGTCTCCCAGATAACCTCAGAAAGGACATGGAGTGTGATTTTCTGTTTTTAATTGATGTAGGTCTCTGCTCAATGTCTCTAGACAACAAAATAAATATGCTGATCCACGACAATGAGATGGCCACTGTTGCAACAGGATTGAGTGATGTCTTAATGCAGAGCATCTCTTCACATGATGGTACTGAGTTTGAAGCTAACTTCACTGTCATAGTCAATGCTCTCCTACGCATCAAAGAATGTGGCTCCATGCCCATTTGCCAACTCCTGGCCCAGGATGAAAGCATAAACAGCTTATTACAAGCATCACAGTTAAGACGTGTATCGGATATGCTTCAGACTGAGATTGGGGACAGAGGAACCAGCAATGCTAATAACCATTATGCAAAAACCACAAGCTCCATCACCTGTGTCAAAGGGCCTTGGTACAATATGTCCCTCTCTGAACCAATTGATACGCAGTATAGTAAGGCTGTGTTAAAGCTTAAGCAAAACCTGTTGGGGGCATTGAAGAAGTGTGCAGCCAACTCTGAAGCCAAAAGTCTGCCTGAATTTATGAGCCGTTTGTGTGCTGTTTGGGATACAGTGAAAGCAGAATCATTCTCCATTGGTATGCACAATACTGACATAGCTTTAGCCTTCTCTTTATTGTGCACAGAGTTTTCCCAGTGGGAGAATACTTTCTTGGAACACATTGAAAGCTGGCTTAATGGGGCAAGAAGGAAAATCTTCGCCGCAAAGGCTGTAGACGCTTCGATCCAAAATGACCATCTGAGTGAGCTAAAGGATGAAGCCAGAGAGGAAGTCAAAACAGACGTGGACAAACTCAGGTCAAAAGGAGAGGCCTATTTGATGAAAGAAAACATTCTCAACATGAACACATTCAGGCCAATCCTAATGAGCAATATGGATGACCTTCAGAAGCGAGTAACTGAAGAGATAATAGAAAGGTTGGGGACAGTCAACGAGAGCCATTGTTCTTTAACACAGTTGGAAAAATATGAGGTCTTACTGGAAAAAGAACAGGAATCCACGCTACACACACTGTTAGAGAACAGCAAGTCAACCAAAGTTCTCCTTCAAGATACAGAGCTAGAAGAGGAGTTTGAGGGTGCATGGAGTAAGACGTTGTCCAACTTTGACTTCAGGCCTTCAGAGACAGATGATATTACTGCAACAGTGACTGATATTTTGAAAGAGAATCTAATCAGCCGTGGTCTCCACAAACACATGAAAAAACTTGAAGTCAATGGCCAAAAACAGAGAGCTAGCTTCCAAGTTTATGATGAGCACTTTGGATACCGCAGCAGATTAAAGCACATGTTTGAAGACAACAACAGACAGCAGAGGTTAGAAGCTCAACAGGTAGCATGCAATATCATAGAAGAATACAATCAGTTTGTTGCAGATAAATCTATCTTACCAGCAGATTTCTCTGACAGCTACATTACAACACTGTTAGACAATGTTGAAAAAGCTTTAAAAGAAACATCAATGGAAATCAGATCAGCTTTTGAAGTGGAATTGAAAGTTTATCTCTGCAGCGCTGCATGCCAAGACTTTCAAAAACTACATGACCGCTATGCCAAGGACAGTGAGTTTTTGACAGGTATCACTGCAGCTAAGAGTACCTACATGGCAGAGTTTATCTACCAGTTCAGAAAGAGAGACCAGTGCCAGAGAGTGGCTCAAGCATTTACCTCCATGATCATCAAACCTACAGTGTTGGACTACATCTATAGACCACTGGGGATGTGTATTGTAGAAGAAATCCAAGCTAAAGCCCAGCAGTATCAGTCCCCACGCGCCTTCCACCAAAGCTTGCTGGAAGAGCTTATAGAGGAGGACTGCTTTGAAAGCTTCCTGGAATATTTGCTTTCCTATGAAAACATCAGAGTGAGGAAGATCCAGGAGACAGTGGTGGCTCACCTCTCTGAATCAACCAGATTGAATAAATGGAGACAACAGAGACTTGGAGAAATCATCGGAAAGACTGCGGCAGCAGTGAGCCAAGTGACAGAAGGTACCAATGGAGTGCTGAGTGATACAAAGCCGCTGTTGGAGATAGTGTGCCTCACTTTAGAGAGAGATGGAGATGTGAATGTCAGTAGGGCCTCTCTGGATGGGCCTTTTTTCAGTATCACCACAGAATGGGATCGCTTTGTCACATGTCTAATGGAGTTACTGGCTGTAATGCGGTTGGACCTAGCCCAGGAGTTCTCCCAAAATGTGGATATCACCCAACTTCTTCAGTGCCTTCCAATTCAGCCACAATGCTTCCTTTTGAGCAGAGTGAGAGGCTGTGACCAGCAATGTCCTCTCTGCGGAGCCCCCTGTGAGCTGAACGAGATGGGGCATGAGGTTCACAGGGCTCTGCTCCACAGGCCCAAAGACATGTTGCCCCATGACTCAGGTTCTCTGTCCTGTCCTCTCAGTTGCCCTGAAAGCATGACAGAGGACAACCCAGGCATGAGCAAAGACACAGAAGACATGTCTGTGGCACGCAGGGTCCTCCATTCCCTCTACCCAGACTGGATCATCTCCCCTGCGGACCCGAACAGCCAGATGCCTAGTGCTTACTGGAGGTACTGTGTGGTTTATTTAGACTTAACAATCATAATCATAATTTCTCTTACATTATCTTAAATTGTATGGACCAGTGTAAATATTGTTAGATGCAAATCTTACTGAACTTAAAGCTAAATAATATCTTTTATTTACAGGTATGTGTTGGCGAGGTTCAGTGAGAGGTTTGCAAAGGAATACAAGCAGGGGCCAACAAAGATTCCTGAGGAGTGGAAGAAGATCACTAAGGAGGAGGCATTGTACAGTCTGAAGGAGGCCTTCCTACCTGAATGATGCTGATATTAGGACTGCCCTGTGCCTATATCCTATGTGTACCTATGTTATATGTATCATAGTGCATGTGACATTTTATTGATCAAGTTCAGGTTTTATCTGGTTTAGAAGTCTTTTTTCTATTTTTATCTATCTATCTAGGATGATGATGATGATGATGATAGTGGATAGAATGTTAATCAAATGGACGATTCATTTAAAACACTGATAACTGAGTTGTTTGTTTTTTGCCTTTTCTTTTTATCATTTGCTTATTAAAGGTGCTCTAAGCGATGTTGGGTGACGGTACTTCGTGTTGACATTCGAAGTATTTTCAAACAAAATGAGGCTAGTTCGACCCTCCCTCCCCCTCATCCCGTCCCCTCTCCCTCCCTTCCGTGCTTACGCACACTAACCCCCCAACCCCCACCCCCAAATCCTTCTTGTTGGTTATTGGCTGGAACGCTGGAAGACTGTTTGTTATGTTTCGTGGTGCAGGTTGTTTTTGTTGCCGTTTGTGGAGCCTGGGCTGTCTACAGAGACCGTGTTTTTTTACAGTGTGTTCAGGGGACAGGAAGCTCGCGGATAGTGAGGAGATGTTTGCTTTATGTGACAAAAAATGTTGTAGCCTAAAAAATG
This sequence comes from Sander vitreus, assembly GCF_031162955.1. NCBI lineage: Eukaryota > Metazoa > Chordata > Actinopteri > Perciformes > Percidae > Sander > Sander vitreus. The sequence goes on along the minus strand of NC_135857.1, from coordinate 14,517,726 downwards.
CATGACATCGCTTAGAGCACCTTTAACATATTGTTTTATAAAATATATTGTAAATGTTGACTTGTCATTATCTCACTTTCATCCACTGCCTCCTGATGTAACAAGACAATATGAACCATGCATTAAAAACCTGTGATATGTAAAATAAAAATGGTTTACCTTATACCATATAAAAAGGTATATAAATGTAATGGGATTTAGAGAAGGGCAGAAATGTAAAATATGTCAATGAATATATCAAATATCTTGTCTCATCTTTTTCTCACTATAGATCCTATACTATACACTATATGATTTTACAGTATGCCTATTCCACTTGTTCAGTGTTTTGAAATGAGTAACTAGAGTATAACTGTTAGCCTTTTGTTTTATAGACAGACATATGGTTATGACACAACATTTTAACTACAAAGATTTTACAATATTCAAGTGAAACATAAATGATAAAACATTAAGTATAATTATGAATAAAACTACTTTGCAAAATATTTATTCTCTTTTTGCTTCATTTGAACTAAAACTGTCACACATGCTAAAATGTGCTCCACATTTCATTCCACAGACTGTAATAGGATTTAGGTGTTTTGCAGATTTCCCTTTCAAATACTGCATTTGAATTATGTCTTTCTTGCTAACAAAGCCGAAATAATTATAGCATTATAGGATAAAGTGTGGACTCCAACAATCACATCAACACAGTAGCCACTAACTCTTCTTTTATGAGCACAGACAGGATCCTCTAATGTGCTTCATCAACTTGACTACTCTCCACTGTGGAGCCGTGCACTGAAGTTTCCATGTCCCTACTTGGCCAATCAAGACAGAGTTTGCCTTTCTTATGGAACCAGATGTTTACTTTATTGACCCTACTCAGCATTAAGTAAAGCAGAGAGAAAAGTCAAATGGTGAAATCCACAAGAGGGCAATGTGGGATGGAGGAATCCCTGACAGCTCAACGCTGAGATGAAAAAACAGGTTTCATTGGTTTTATATACCAGACCTGACCTGCTAATGTACCAATCTATTTATTCTAATTGTACAGGATTATTTATTTAATGATTGTTTAGTTAAGTTACAGAAAAATAAGTATGTTTATGTGTATTCCTGATACAGAAGATACAACTGCCCTTTTAGAAGATATTTATCCATCCATCCATCTTCATCCGCTTATCCGGGGTCGGGTCGCGGGGGTAGCAGCTCCAGCAGGGGACCCCAAACTTCCCTTTCCCGGGCCACATTAACCAGCTCCGACTGGGGGATCCCGAGGCGTTCCCAGGCCAGGTTAGAGATATAATCCCTCCACCTAGTCCTGGGTCTCCCCCGAGGCCTCCTCCCAGCTGGACGTGCCTGGAACACCTCCCTAGGGAGGCGCCCAGGGGGCATCCTTACCAGATGCTCGAACCACCTCAACTGGCTCCTTTCGACGCGAAGGAGCAGCGGCTCTACTCCGAGCTCCTCACCCTATCTCTAAGGGAGACGCCAGCTACCCTCCTGAGGAAACCCATTTCGGCCGCTTGTACCCTGGATCTTGTTCTTTCGGTCATGACCCAGCCTTCATGACCATAGGTGAGGGTAGGAACCAAAACTGACCGGTAGATTGAGAGCTTTGCCTTCTGGCTCAGCTCTCTTTTCGTCACAACGGTGCGATAAATTGAATGTAATACCGCACCTGCTGTGCCGATTCTCCGACCAATCCCCTGCTCCATTGTCCCCTCACTCGCGAACAAGACCCCAAGGTACTTGAACTCCTTCACTTGGGGTAAGGACTCATTCCCTACCTGGAGAAGGCACTCCATCGGTTTCCTGCTGAGAACCATGGCCTCCGATTTAGAGGTGCTGATCCTCATCCCAGCCAGTGAGTGAGTGCTGAAGGTCACAGGCCGATGATGCCATCAGGACCACATAATCTGCAAAAAGCAGCGACGAGATCCCCAGCCCACCGAACTGCAACCCCTCTCCACCCCGACTACGCCTCGATATCCTGTCCATAAATACTACAAACAGGATTGGTGACAAAGCGCAGCCCTGGCGGAGGCCAACTCTCACCTGAAACGAGTCCGACTTACTGCCGAGAACCCGGACACAGCTCTCGCTTTGGTCGTACAGAGATTGGATGGCCCTGAGATGGGACCCCCTCACCCCGTACTCCCGCAGCACCTCCCACAGTATCTCCCGGGGCACCCGGTCATACGCCTTCTCCAGATCCACAAAACACATGTAGACTGGTTGGGCATACTCCCAGGCTCCCTCCAGGATCCTTGCGAGAGTAAAGATATGGTCCGTTGTTCCACGACCAGGACGGAATCCGCATTGTTCCTCTTCAACCTGAGATTCGACTATCGACCGAACCCCTCCTTTCCAGCACCTTGGAGTAGACTTTACCGGGGAGGCTGAGAAGTGTGATACCCCTGTAATTGGCACACACCCTCTGGTCCCCCTTTTTAAAAAGGGGAACCACCACCCCGGTCTGCCACTCCTTAGGCACCGTCCCAGACTTCCACGCAATGTTGAAGAGGCGTGTCAACCAAGACAACCCCTCCACACCCAGAGCTTTAAGCATTTCTGGACGGATCTCATCAATTCCTGGGGCTTTGCCACTGTGGAGTTGTTTAACTACCTCAGCAACCTCCACCAGGGAAATTGATGCCAATCCCCCCTCATCCTCCAGCTCTGCCTCTACCATAGAGGGCGTATTAGTCGGATTTAGGAGTTACCGCCATATTACCTCCTCAGTTGAGGTCAACAGCGTCCCATCCTTACAGTACACAGCTTGGATGGTTCTCCGCTTCCCCCTCCTGACGTGGCGAACGGTTTTCCAGAAGTACCTTGGTGCCGACCGAAAGTCCTTCTCCATGTCTTCTCCAAACTTCTCCCACACACGCTGCTTTGCCTCTTTCACAGCAAAGGCTGCAGCCCTTCGGGCCCTTCGGTACCTTGCAACTGCCTCCGGAGTCGTCTGGGATAACATATCCCGGAAAGACTCCTTCTTCAGTCGGACGGCTTCCCTGACCACCGGTGTCCACCACGGTGTTCGTGGGTTACCACCCCTTGAGGCACCTAACTAACCACCCTAAGACCACAGCTCCTCACCGCAGCTTCAGCAATGGAAACTTTGAACATTGTCCACTCGGGTTCAATGCCCCCAGCCTCCACAGGGATGCACGAAAAGCTCCGCCGGAGGTGTGAGTTGAAAGTCTGTCGGACAGGGGCCTCCTCCAGACGTTCCCAATTTACCCGCACTACCCGTTTGGGCTTACCAGGTCTGTCCAGAGTCTTCCCCCACCCCTGACCCAACTCACCACCAGATGGTGATCGGTTGACAGCTCCGCCCCTCTCTTCACCCGAGTGTCCAAAACATACGGCCTCAGATCAGATGAAACGATTATAAAATCGATCATTGACCTTTGGCCTAGGGTGCTCTGGTACCAAGTACACTTATGAGCATCCCTATGTTCGAACATGGTGTTCGATTATAGACAATCCATGACTAGCACAGAAGTCCAACAACAAACAACCACTCTGGTTTAGATCAGGGAGGCCGTTCCTCCCAATCACGCCTCTCCATGTGTATGTATTTACATAGAGTAAAATACATTGACAGTGACAGTGACTTACAGTAACTGGACAGATCTCTTCAGACAGGTCATTGCCTGACCAAAAAGGTCACCTCTGGCCTTTAGCTTGGATTCTGTACAATCACGTGACCACATGAGCTCAGGCTGCATGTGAAGGCTTAAAAGCTCAATAGGTGCTAGACTCTGAGCAAGGTGATATAGTGCTTTAAGAATTTAACGTGGTCCCATTTCCTTATTTTGGTGGTATAAAGACTGGCAGCAGATATTTAAACTATCTGCAGCACTTTTAGTTGCACAAGAGGACCAGGGAGTCCCAAACCCTATTTCATTAGTAATTTGACATGCCCTCCCTCACTTCTCCTAAGCACTGTAATAAGCAGCACTGCATTTCATGCATATAATGCAAAAGGTCAGAGAATTTCTACATGCCACGTTGTCTTTATGCCACACTTGTTTCACATATTGTGAGCTGTGCAGTACAAGTGCAATAATTTACTCAAAGTAACTTCTTCCTTTATCCTTTATTAATAGCATGAACAACCTTTATCCTTTATATTTTCATTCACTTCCTAAATAGTGTCATCACTGCATTAACATTACATCACATTGTCTACACTGAAAACATGATGTTATGCATATATTGTAACAGTTTATTGGCACAGTTGTATACACACATAAACACCCACACCAACATAAAACCAAAATATCCCAACAGTGACCTTTAATTCATAGTTGAATGACATCAACTAAGGTTTTATCCCCACAGCACCTCTGATACTGACTAGATAATATAAAGGGAGGGAAACAAAAGTTAACATCAGGTGCTTTGTGTTTTCAACTGGCTGGCAAGACATACTCTAATTGCCTTTTTTTCTGGCAAATTATTTAAATGACATATTTGGAATCCCACCATGTTTTTAGGTTTATTTTTCCCAGTGAATTACCTCCTGCAGTTGTGTCTGTTTTGATGCTAAATCACATTAAGAGCCAATTTGCCTTGCAGCCAGGTGGAGAAAACAAAGCTTTACACACAGCAGCATGTCAGAATAAGTATGAAATCGTACATGACAGATTGATTAAGCTTTGTGTGTTTTCGAGACACACCTGGAAGACGCAAAAATAGACAGATATATCATCTATCATGGTCCATTAGGATAAAGGGATCATGTCTGTACTACTCTGCTATTCAGCTTGGGTATTCATTGCTGGAGTAATTTTGGCACAAGGTTCAGCTTAAAGGGATAGTTCAGATATTTTTAAAAGTCTCACAATAACACTATTTACAGCAACTCCTGTGTTCTGCGAGGTAAAATTACTGTTTTTGTCAAAGGAGCCTGGTGGCTTTGAAGAGAGCACAGATGGACATAATGGCTTCAGTTCCCCGTCTCGCTTTGCCAGAAACTCCTCCAAAGCGCGCTGAAGGAGGGTCTGGCTACTCCACATAGCATTTGGGGATGGGAGAAAAACGTGCTCTGGTTTAATGGCATTTCTTTAAACCAATCAGAATCGTCATCGGCCTTTTTTTTTCTAATTTGCTGCCATCAGTGTTGATACTCCTGCCTGCTTCAAATGACATCAAAGTAACCTTTAAGTATATCTGCCAGGATGCAGGTACCATCAATCAAATTGAAAAAATACAGGCTGAAACACACTTTAATATGTGCTTTTACCTGTTTTCAGCTAAGATTCAAGATTCACTTTATTGTCCCACATTGTAGGAAATTTGGATTGAGCTTCCACCCATGCTGCATCCATAAAACACATTCCACATACATAACAAACAAGAGCAAAACAGCTACAGGAAACAAAAAACATACCAAGGACATAACTAAAACATATACAATTATGCTAAAATTGATTTATAAAAAAGAAACCTATAAAAAGCACTGCCAATGTAAAAAAGTAAATCAACAAATAAGTGTTCGATTCCATCCTGATTTTTTCCTTATTCACTTGATCTGCTACGTTCCAATTTTTTGTTGAAGTAGGGATAAAAGAGTTTTAAAATCTATCCAGTCGACAATGTGGTACCTCCGAGGTGGTAAACCTCCTCCCAGATGGTAGTAGCTGGTAGTGTTTAACACAATGGTATGGGATCGTTTATTATTTTGTTGGCTTTCATGAGAACAGCCGGTTTGTAGGTGACTGCAGGGATGGATTCTGTCTTACATCTATTATCTTCCGTGCAGTCTGCACGAGTCGGACTAGTTTGGACTTCAATCGCACGGACAGGTTACCAAACCAAGTTTGATACCATATCTAATTTGACTCTCAAAGGCCGCCTGATAAAAGACTACAATAAACTTCTGATCAAAACCATGAACTCTGAATGGCCACAAGACGTACAGACGCTATTGTAGTCTGCTACACACAGACATGCGTGTTCCAGCTATCAATATAAACACCAAGGTATTTGTACAAGGAGACCTGTGAGATAGTTTATCATGGAGGACAACAGGCCTGTGGTCTCAAACTCCCTTTAGGATCAAACACCCTCTTCTTTGTAGTTTTAACATTCAAGACCAGGTGGGTCATTACACCATGATACTAGTCTTTGAATTTCTAAATAGTACTTAGAAATACAGTAGACATACATTAAACCTAAGATGGTAGTATCGAGTATGGCAGAATTTAATGATGTAGTTGCGGCGCTAACACAACCCTGGGTTCAAGGTTCCGGGTACTGAGGAGTACCATTAACCGACCTCGTTTGGTCAAAAAGGAGTTTTCCAGATGGAAGGAACAGTTTGCAAGTTGTATTAAAAAAAAAGGTAAACATATGCACTGCATATATCACAAAGAAAACGAATGAGACAGCAGCATGGTAAGCCAAGATCACAACAGAGCAACACCACCGGAAAGTAGCAGTGAAGGTGTCCACAGGGTTATTATGGGATAAAGAAACAGTAAAAAGCACTTTTAATGGTCAATAAACAGGCAGGGAGCTGACACAGGTCAAACACACTAATAATCAGGCAGATAACTGGCTACAGTACACATACAGCAAAATGTAACCCAATATAATCTGGCTAAGGCCGGGTGACTCAAGGTTGCACTCATATACACTAAGGTTGAACAATAAGAATTGCGGTCACGATATTAAGTAGGAATTCTCACTAAATCTACAGGAATCCTGTAGGTTTTCTGTTGTAAGTACTGAAGCAAAGATGCATTCTCCAAACTCCATTAATGCTACCAATGGCCATAGCTAAATACTGATACTTTAAGGTGGTGATTCAACTGTATGGTCATTTTTTTATGCCATTTATCTGCATCGCTACAAAGCAATACAGAGGGAAAATGTGCCACAAGCATCAACAAATGTCAAAGCAGCAAAGCTTGGCAGGGCAAAGCTGTTTTCAGTTTTCATTTTCCAATGGTAAGAGGGTTGTCACTAAGTAACATCACCATGATATACAGATACACGTCTTCATCTAGCAAGTAAATACTGATATTTATGCATTACTGGCAGCTCATTTGACTAATTTTATTTCTTTATTGCCTCACACACACACACACACACACACACACACACACACACACACACACAGGAGGTGGCGCTGACTGTACACTATAGACTGCAAAGCAACCAAATTCTGTCTAATCTGTCATTTGTTTGCAGAGTGACACTCTGCAGTGAAGTGCACTGAGAAGACTGATGACTAAGGGAAAAGAACAGATTTTCATAAATGTACCATTTGCAGACATGGAAAAAAGAGGACATTTTAAAAAACGATTGGAAGAAAACTTGTGACGCATCACAGAAAAAAACAAACTCTAATTCTCAAATATAATTGGCTGATGCAGACATACACAACTCCTGTTAAATTTGATAAATACAACAGTAATATACCTTGTTTTAAATACAGTGAGGCTAAGGGAACATGTATGCATTGTGTGTTATGGTTTTGGTGTTTTGTCTTGTCTTATTGTAGCCTGGTTTTCTGTCATTTCTTGTTTCCTTCTGTTGTGTGATTATTGGTCTTGTTTTATGTTCTGTTTCCTGTTTTATTTTGAGAGTCTGTTCTGTCTTGTCTTGTCTAGTTTTACTCCCTGTTGTTTTCCCACTCTTGTGATTTACTGATGTTTTCCACCTGTTTCCCAGCCCTTGTGTCACCTGCCTCTTACCCTCTGTATTTAGTCTTTGTGTTCCCCTTGTCCTGTGTCAGATCATTGTATGTAGTTTGGAGTGTCTGTGTGTCATCTACCCTGTTGGTCTCGGTGTTCCTGATGTTTTGCCTGTTCGTGTTTTTGTTGGATTTTTGCCTGCTGTTCCAGGACACCTTTTGTTCGTTGGATTTCATTTAAATAAATCCTTGAGATTACTCTTGTTTCTGCCATCTTGCATTTGGGTCCTACATCCCCTGAAACTCCTGACATTGTGTCTGAGAGTGTGACAAAATTAAAACATTCTGGAGGGAGGTGATCAGTAAAACTATGTTCATCTTGCCTGTAAACATTTCACCTAAGATGATTTTGCTGCACCTGTATCCAACAAATCTGAAACCCCAAGAATATTAATTCACCACCTACAACTGGTGCTTGGATCAAGAATATGGCACCATGTATGTCCATAGAGAGATTGACATATATATTGAGAGTCGAATTGTGGGTGTATGAGAAAATCTGGAGGCCATTTGACCTGTTTGTAAAAGAAGAAGATATAGGGGAGCTACTACTGTAATACTGTCATAAAATTAGCTTAGTGGGCTGCTTCCTGCTTCTTACAGTGCAGACGCTTTGCTGCTTGCTCCTGCCTCTGCTTGCATATTTCTGCTGATAATCTTGCTTTTCCTCTGAGAGAAACTATGAGCAGCGGCTCTTGGATACTTATAAATCACTGGACTATACATTATTTGTAGACATAGTAGGCTATTGCCATATTTCAACATTTTTCGGCGTGAGCGTGGCCTACCAATAGCTCAAGCCTGTCCTAAAGTGACTGTAGCTAAATCTAATTAGCAGCAAGATGCTACTAAACTCCTTCAGAAGATTGCAGTTCTGGAAACCAAAATTTACCGGTTAGAAGTAAACGTGGAAGTGAACGGATCATGTGGAAATGACACCACTTTACCATTGACCCAAAACAATGGACAAAAGCATGCCAACACACGGCTAACTAGCACCAGCAAGACTACAAACAAACAGCAGGGCTGTGGAATGGGTAATAAATCAACAAGTGGTAGTCCTCCCTGGAACTCTTTTGGTGCAAAGCCTAAGATTAAATCATTTTCATGGGAAATGGGAGGACGACTAACGGGCAGGGCACAGCGCCCTGAGATTTGTGATACGACCAGCTGACCTGCACTATCATCCAGGCAGAGCACCTCTTCAACCCCAGTACTCAGTAGGACACAGCCGTGGACAGCTGCAAAAGGGAGAATTAGCAACAAAATGCCTCCCCAACAACTGAGTGTGCAAGTGGAGAACAGATTTGCTCCTCTGCTGCAGGACCCTGGACATGACCTGGATTGCGTCTCATCGTCACACAGCAGGGTAAGGACTGAGAGCAATTCAAAAAGTAAAAAGCTACAGGGAAAGCTAACGACTGGGCACCAAACTCTGATTGTGGGTGACTCTGCTGTAAAAGACATAAAAAGCAGTAAAAACACCAAAATACTGTTTTCCCAAAGACATGGTGTCTGACTTGGCCCAAAGAATCCCGGATATCGTGGCAGCACACCCAACTGTGAAGAACATTATACTGCATATAGGGTCACATGATGTTGTAAAGCAAGAGTCTGAAGTGCTGAATCGTGACTTTATGAATCTGCTGAACACAGTTAGCTCCCTAAACGCGGAGGTGTTTATCAGTGGCCCTATACCGCCAGTCAGAAGAGGAGCTGAGAGATTCAGCAGACTGTTGGCACTGAACAGATGGCTTTCAACTGCATGTACTGTCCACTCTCTGCGGTTCATTGACAATTTTAACATTTTCTGGGACCGCAGACATCTTTTTAAAGCAGATGGACTTTTTCTTAACAAGCCAGGAGTAAAGCTGTTCACCTCTAGCCTACTTTACTTTCTGCACCACACATCTACTCCCTCAGCCAAGGACACGAGACAAGATAAACAAACAAAACAAGAGGAAGACACAACAAAGTGCGGCAGTGATCCACCACAGCCCCCACCTGAGCAAAGATTTGACCATGGAGGACCACAGAACGGAGACGAGAAATCTCAACCCCCCTTTTCACCCATCCAACACTCCTCAAACCTCCTTACCAACACCGACACCTTTAAGGATCCATCGCTCTCCCCATCCGCCTTTTCCCCTGTTTCCCCCTGCCACATGTTGGGGTTCACTGACCGGATGGAGCAGCTGGTAGATGCTGGAATCAAGTTAGCCCCACTACCTTCTCCCATCATTCGCCCCCAGCATCAAACTGACCCTGTTTTGCCTGAACCGCTGAAAGTAAAACACCAGGCACCTCTGCCCCCTCAAGGACGGCAGCGAACTCCTTCTCACCAGACTGATAAGTATGCTTGTGTACAAAATGCAACAAGCTTTAACTGATATGTGCTGGGCCCAGGCTGCATGCCTAGTGGCACTCATGACTCTTTCCAGGACAAGCCTGGGCCCTGTGTATTCAATTCTTCGTCAATCAATGTTGTGATAGGTAATAGAAATGGAAAGAATGGTGAATCCGCTGAGAAAGAAAAAGAAGCACTTAACTGCCAACTTAGCAAATTTAGCATGCATTCCTCGTCAGCCACAGCCTGTCCCAAAAAACGAGACATAATTATTTTAACACACTAACATTAGCCTTACTAAACGTCAGGTCTTTGGTGGGTAAATCATTTTTAATCAATGATTTTATTATTAAGCACAATTTTGACCTCATGTTTTTAACTGAAACCTGGTTAGACTATAATAACAGTGATGCTGTTCTTATATAGTCAGCTCCCCCTAACTTCAATTTTATGAGTGAGAATAGAGCGAATAAGAAAGGAGGTGGAGTCGCCATTTTGTTGACTCGTTCCAATGTACTCAAATATCTTATGGAAACTTTGCTTCTTTTGAATATGTGGCTCTTCAGCAAAGGTCAGGCCACCTAAATACTGTGCATCCTTCTTTGACGACTTTAGTGAACTGCTGTCTATAATCTGTATTAACTTTGACTGTGTAGTTATTGCTGGTGATTTCAACATTCATGTTGACAATCCTCAGGATAGAGGGACCAAAGAACTGTGTTGTATTTTTGAGAACTATGGACTGACTCAGCATGTGACGGAGCCTACACACAACAAGGGGCACACTCTGGACTTGATTATCTCGAAGGGTTTGAACATTTCCAAGGTTGTGGTGACTGATGCTGCTCTCTCTGATCATTCCTGTGTTTTCTTTAATGGCAATATCTCTGTGCACAAAAGTGTCCAAACAAAGTTAATAAGAAAACGGTATATCACTGACAACACCAGTGAAACATTCATTCAGCTTTTCTCGTCCACACCCACCCTCTCAGGGGTCTCAGTCACTGAGCTTGTAGACAATTTCAACTGTAAAATTACAAATGTAATTGATGCCATTGCTCCCATTAAGGTAAAAACTGTCTCTGATAAGACAAGATCTCCATGGAGAAATGCCATACTGGTAAGAATAGAAAAAAGAGTGTGTCGAAAAGCAGAATGAGGTGGCGAAAAACTAATCTCCAGGTCCACTACAACACCTATAAAGAGAGACTTCGCATTTATAATTTGGAACTGAGGAATGCAAGGCGGTCCTTCTTCTCGGACATTATTGCCAAAAACAATAATAACTCACGTGCTTTGTTTGCTACTGTCGATAGGTTAACAAACCCTCCAGTACCAGTAGCATTTGAACTTTTATCCACCGAGGCCTGCAATGATTTTGCCACCTTCTTCAAAGACGAAATTCTGAAAACTAGACAAACAATCAGTGCTTCCATATCGAGTACAGGGTATGTGTTGTCACAGTGTCCAGGCAAAACAAATTCCAATATGACCCAATTTCATATGATTAACCGTAAAAACCTGGAGGACATTACACAACATCTGAAAATCTCCTCCTGCTGCCTTGATATTCTACCAACAGGCCTTTTCAAAAATGTTTCGAATTGTTTGGCTACAGATCTTCTACAGATTGTAAACACATCTCTTCTCGCAGGTATCTTCCCACAGGCCCTGAAAACTGCAGTCATTAAGCCACTCTTAAAAAAGAACAATCTAGACACGTCACTAATGAGCAACTATAGGCCGATATCAAACCTTCCATTTTTAAGTAAAATCATTGAAAAAACGGTTTCTCAACAACTCAACCTTTTCTTGTCACTAAACAACAGTTTTGATGCCTTCCAATCGGGTTTTCGACCACACCACAGCACTGAGACAGCTCTTGTTAAAGTCTTTAATGACATCCACTTAAACACAGATAGTGGCAAAATTTCAGTCTTGGTATTACTTGATCTCAGTGCTGCATTTGATACGGTCGACCATGACATATTACTAGACCGATTGGAAAACTGGATTGGCATTTCTGGCTCAGTACTAAAGTGGTTTGAGTCTTATTTAAAGAATAGGGACTACTTTGTGTCTATAGGGAATTATACATCTGAGCATACAAATATGACGTGCGGAGTTCCCCAAGGCTCCGTTCTGGGGCCTCTCCTGTTTAACATCTACCTGTTTCCACTGGCTCAAATTATGGAAAACAATAAAATAAGTTACCATAGTTATGCGGATGACACACAAATTTATATAACCTTATCGCCAGGGGACTATAGTCCAATACAACAACTGACTAAGTGCATTGATCAAATTAAAGACTGGATATGCCAGAACTTTCTTCAATTAAATGATGAAAAAACGGAGGTGGTTGTTTTTGGAGCAAAGGAGGAACGATTAAAAGTCAGCACTCAGCTTCAAACGATAATGTTAAAAACAACAGACAAAGCCAGAAATCTTGGTGTAGTCATGGACTCAGACCTGAATTTTAACAGCCACATTAAGACAATTACAAAGTCAGCCTATTACCACCTTAAAAATATATCAAGGGTTAAAGGACTTATGTTTCAGCAGGATTTGGAAAAACTTGTTGCTTTTATCTTCAGTAGACTTGACTACTGTAACGGTGTCTTTACAGGTCTCCCTAAAAAAATCAATCAGACAGCTGCAGCTGATTCAGAACGCTGCTGCTCGAGTCCTCACTAAGACCAAGAGAGTGGATCACATCACTCCAGTTCTGAAGTCTCTACACTGGCTTCCAGTGCCTCAAAGAATTGATTTCAAAATACTTTTGCTGGTTTATAAATCACTAAACGGTTTAGGGCCAAAATACATTTCTGATCTGCTACTACACTATGAACCACCCAGACCTCTCAGGTCGTCTGGGACAGGTCTGCTTGTTGTCCCCAGAGTCAGAACTAAACAGGGGGAAGCAGCGTTTAGTTTTTATGCTCCACATATCTGGAATAAACTCCCAGAAAACTGCAGGTCTGCTGCAACTCTCAGTTCTTTTAAATCAAGGCTGAAGACCTATCTTTTTGATGTTGCCTTTCTTTAAATAACTGTTCATTTCTTATACTGAAGCTGCATTGTTGACATTGTATAACAATCTATATAAGCATATAAAGAGAAATTCCTATTTTATCTGCTTTTATATATTTAACTGTTTTAACTGCTCTTCAATGTTTAATTTCTTATACTGCACTGTAACTTTTTTTTTTCGTATTATATATCTGTTTTTATGTAAAGCACTTTGAAATGCCCTGTTGCTGAAATGTGCTATACAAATAAAGCTGCCTTGCCTTGCCTTTTTGTTTTTTGATTGTTGTAGTACGGCAGAGGTTGAGAGAAAATTAATAAAAACAATAAAAACACAAAAACAAAAAAAAAGAAAAGAAAAAAAGTACCATTTGCATGCATGATTTTTGTACATAAGAACACACAAAACTGTTTACTAAATGGTTAAAAACTATTGCTGTAGATATTTTTATCTCTTTTATTTTTACAATGATAGTTATATATATATATATACCTACCAACCTGAGAATAGAAAGAAGTACCTGCCAATTGATCTTCATTCCAAAATGAAATTAATGGAAACCCACAGCTGCCGGAAAGGTAGAAAAAAACTCAACACAACTAAAAACATAATTTTCTGTTAAATTGTCAGCAGCACAAATACAGCTCCTTTTAACATGATCGATATAAGGCATTACTTTTAGCTGAGGCCATGTGTCCTGTAAATCAGAGCTCTTCAGCCAGCCACTGCTATACCAGACAAGAACAAACAGCAGCAAATAGCGCCTGTGCTAACAGATTTGAAACCACAATAGTTCTCAAACACAATTTAACTATGCCCTGCTCATTATGTCTGAAGGGTCACTGCTCATTCTGCCCCTAGCTGGCTCCAGCACTGACTCGTTGGCCAAAAAGCAGCATGCAGCGTCAATTTATAGCCGAGCGATAAGCTATCAGTAAACATATGACGGTGTCACACCGGCACTGGGCTCTCCCTCAGCCACGCCCACTACACAGTCTCCTCTCAATCAGTATCATCATTCACTATCCCCAGCCTATTCGCACTCCTCACCTGTTGCCTGTTGGAACTCGTTATCTCATCTACAAGAACCCTCTCCATGGCTCAGTTGTTGTCTGGTCTCATCACTATAGGACTCCACATGTCATTTGGACGCTCCCATTTTGACCACTGTGCCAGATCTTCCTGTGTTTATCTTCTGAGAAGTTAAGTTTATCTCCTAGCCTGTGTTTTTGACTGGAAGTTTCCTGAGCTTTTCTGTATTTTTGAATTGAAGTTCCCCGAGTTTTTTCCCTAGATTTTTGGGTGGAAGCTTCCAGAGTTTTTCTGTAATTGTTACTTTTTGTACCCTGTCCAAGACATCCATTAAAGATATTCGGATGGTATTCTGTGTCCTGAGTCTGAGTCTGTGACAGAAGACCAGACCGCACACATGGACACCACAGACACCGAGGTGGTTCAGGGAGTTGATAGCCGAGTTGCGACGAGCCATCAATGCAGCAGCTGCCTCTCCTGCGCTACTTCCAACACACCTTGCCGGTCCTATGGGCACACCCGCTCCATATTCCGGTGCCCCTGAAGACTGTAATGGCTTCCTGCTGCAGTGCTCTCTCGCACTCGAGATGCAGTCTCACCGTTACCCCACAGACCGTGCCCGGATCGCCTACATCATCAGCCTGCTCACTGGAAGAGCCCTTCAGTGGGCTGAAAGTGTTTGGAAGCAAGCCGGCCCGGTCACCAACTCGCTCCAGGCATTTACAGAGCACTTCCGTGAAGTTTTTTGTCCCCCCTCCGGTGATACCACTCTTCAAGAACGACTTCATAGCCTTCGACAAGGCAAGAGCTCCATCTCTGACTACGCCCTCCAGTTTCGTACCTTGGCTTCTGCAAGTGGTTGGAATGAGCCAGCTCTGCTCACTACCTTCCGCCAGGGCGTAGAACCATCACTCCGTCTGCACCTCTCTGCCTATGATGACAGCATGGGATTGGAGAGGTTTATTCAACTTGCAATCTGGGTGGCCCATTGGCGCGAGAGTTGCTTGAGTGAGTTGACAGCTCCACCACGCTACGACCCAGTTCGCCGCCCCCCCAAGTCCATCCTCTGAACCAGGAGGTGAGCCCATGCAGTTGGACTATGTATGCCTGACCCCGGCTGAACGTCAAAGACGATTAACCCAGAGGCTCTGCCTATACTGTGGGGCTGGAGGACACGCCATAGCAGCCTGTCCCATTCGTCCACCACGACCCTTGGTGAGTGCTATTCAAACCCCATCCTTGTGTTCCTCTCCATTGTGTACCTCCATAACCCTCACGGCTCCAAACGGCTCCCTTGCAGCCACCGCCCTCATTGACTCGGGCTCCACCGGCAACTTCATCTCCGGGGCCCTCTGCCACCGCCTCAACCTCCGTCACTTCCGGTGCCAGACCTCGTTTACCCTCCAGTCCATAGTAGGCAAGCCCCTGGACCGACGTTTGTTCCACCATCTTGCTGGATCTGTTAAGCTGCAAGTAGGTTGGTTACATACTGAAGAAATCACTTTCCTGGTTCTAGAACATTCCACCACTGATGTCATCCTGGGTCGCCCCTGGCTGTTGCATCACTCACCCACCATCGACTGGAGATCGGGTAACATGCTGAAGTGGGGAACTTCAGCATGTTACAGTTTTCCACATTGTTTCCCTGACCTACCTCTTACTCGTCCACAACCCCTCCCTCCACCCGTGGCACTCTGCACCACTTCGGTGGAAAGCCCAAAAAGCAACAGCCGGTAGAGATCCCCCGGACTACCTCCACTTCAGTGATGTGTTTTGCCCGCAACAAGCTGCCAGGTTGCCTCCTCACCGCCCATGGGACTGTGCCATTGATCTCCTACCAGGTGAGCCAGTGCCCAAGGGCAAGATTTACCCTCTTTCTCTGCCCAAACAGAAGGCCATGGAGGAGTACATCAAGGAGGCCCTAAACCAAGGCTACATCAGACCATCTACCTCCCCTGCTGCTACAAGCTTCTTCTTTGTGGCCAAGAAGGATGGCGTTCTCAGACCCTGTATTGACTACTGTGCACTCAACAAGATTACCGTCAAATACAGGTACCCTCTTCCCCTTGTCCCATCCTCCCTAGCGCTTCTGCGAGGTGCACAGATTTTCTCAAAACTAGACTTACGTAGTGCTTACAATCTCGTTCGGATCCGGAAGGTGGACGAGTGGAAGACCGCCTTTGTTACCCCTATGGGCCACTATGAGTATCTGGTGATGCCATACGGATTAGCTAATGCCCCCTCTGTATTCCAGGCATTTATGAACGAGATATTCCGAAAGTACCTCCACCGTTTTGTGTTAATCTACATCGATACTTTGATATATTCCAGTAATATGGCCGACCATATGCACCACGTATCCTTGGTCCTCCAGAAGCTCCGTGAATACAATCTCTATCTCAAAGGTGAAAAGTGCTCCTTCCATCTGTCTCAGGTCCAGTTCCTCGGATACAACATCAGCCACAACCACATCAGTATGGATGAGGGGAAGGTAGCGGCGGTGCACTCCTAGCCAACACCCACAACCATAAAAGAACTCCAGCGCTTCCTTGGTTTTGCCAATTTTTACCGCTGCTTTATAAATAACTACAACTATCTCACTTCCCCTCTCACCTCCCTCCTCAGAGGTAAACCCAAGACCCTCTCCTGGATCGAAACTGCCACCCAAGCCTTCAAGGACTTGAAGAAAGCCTTCACCACAGCTCCAGTCCTCACACATCCTGACCCGGATAGACCCTTCATCGTCGAGGTGGATGCCTCAACCACCGGGCTCGGAGCAGTGCTTTCTCAGCAGCAGGGGAAGCCCTCAAAGCTACATCCATGTGCCTTCTTCTCCAGAAAACTCTCCCCGGCGGAACAGAATTATGACGTCGGCAACCGAGACCTACTAGCCATCAAGCTAGCCTTGGAGGAGTGGCGCCACTGGTTAGAGTGGTTAACATCCATTCCAGGGGCCTGTTGCACAAAACCAGGATAAGGGATTAATCCGGGATATTCAAGTTATCCTAGATGAATTTAGCTTTGACTTGGTTGCACAAAAGCAGGTTGAATTAAACCCAGCCAAGTAACCATGGAGATTTATTCTTTGCAGCTAGCCTGCTCCAGAGCAGGCTAACAGCCAGGCTAAGATTAATCCTGGAGTCTCATGTGTTAAATTAGCTGCTGCTCTGATCCGAAATAAACGTGTTTAACAGTTATTCCGTTGTCTTCTGAATGTGTTTTATTAACATGCATTACTTGTCACTATTGCTGTCACAAGTTTGATGTAAATCCTACTATTGCAGTTCTTTACATGGTAAGAAATGGTTGCACTGGCACCGGAGATAAAGTGGGACAATGCGGAGGAAAGGGGCTTTTCCTCCGCTGTTCTCCCCGTGAAAATTGCCCTGTGCAACATGGAGAGGCGGGGGGAGGCAGGGGGATCCTCCCACACCGTGCAGCGGACTCTAAAGGAGACTTTTAGTGTCAATAACAACGACAATGGCACCTGACAAAACGTCTGTGTTTTACGAGATGGGAGTGGGAATGTGTTGAATGCCACAAAGCTTCTTAATCTTTTTATTTTGGTGCTGTCTTCATCTGGGAGTGAGAAAAAAACCCTGAATAATAGGCTATATTGTTTTACAGATATGCTTACAATGTGTTTTGAAGTCACTTACTACTTCTTCTAGTTTTTGTCCAGTCATGTTTGTTTTGTATGAACATTTATTGTAAAAAGATATTTAAAATTAGACAGCTTATAGAGATTTGTGCATATGGTTGTAAAACAAATTCTCGCATTGTGAATATGGGTTTGAAATTAAGCCTAGTCCTTAGGGTAAATTTCCCGAGGAACATTAATTCCCTCTGCTCACTTTTAAGGCAAAGTAGGCTAAATAATGAAACATTTTATTTATATAGTGCTTTACAGGATACTCAAAGACACTTTACAGTAAAACCAGCACATTTAGCCATACAACCAACACATAAAACAAGCATATTAAAAGCAATTAAAACAGAGTGCACAACTTTGTAAAAATGTGGAGTGACTAGTAAGTACATCTTTTTAAATCCTTACGCATTCAGTCGGTCCGCTATTGTCTGTTGGGCTTTTTTTCTCTGTCTGATAACAAGAGCCATAGCCTATTTCCCTTTTTGCATATTATGTTTCACCTCCTCGTAATTTTCCATTAAAAGCTGCTGCTCAGCGGGTGCAACATATGCCGCACGCATCTTCTCTATTTCTGCATCAGTAAATCTGTGATCGATACCGTGGTCTATTTAAGAAAGTCGTGGACGTGCACTTATCCCTGCTACTGTATCTACATCTGGCTTGACATAGCTTCACCTTCTCATCCTGGCTCTGCAAACGTGCAACCGATTAAGCCGCGATGAGCAGATCACACTAAGTCAAGCTGCGCTTTTTCAGTTATCCTGGATTTCTTCATTCTACTTTTGTGCAACAGGCCCCTGGTGTTGACGGACCATCGCAACCTAGAGTACCTCCGAGAGGCAAGGCGTCTAAACCCCCGACAGGCCAGGTGGTCCCTCTTCTTTACTCGCTTCAACTTTTCCATTTCCTATTGTCCAGGGTCCAAAAATGTGAAGGCTGATGCCCTATCCCGGCTCTACGCCCCTGAGGAGAGTTGTGATCACCCTGAGCCCATCCTGCCGCCTCATCTAATCATCAGTACCATAGAATGGGCTCTGGATCAGGACATCGCGGAGGCCTCGGTTGCTGACCCTGCTCCGCCCGACACCCTGGCACATCTCACTTATGTTCCCAAAGTACTCCGTCTCCAGGTAACCTCCTCACCAATCAGACTCTCTCCCTCCTTCGGAACCGGTACTGGTGGCCAGGGATGGCAAAGAAGGTCAGCCGCTTTGTTGCTGGCTGTGCCAAATGCGCCATGGCAAAGACGCCACGCCACCTCCCTGCAGGCAAAACGTCCACGGTCACACCTAGGAGTTGACTTCATCACGGATCTCCCATCATCTCTCTCCTAGCTGTGACAGTGAGCCTCTCCTCGGGTTACCATCCACAGACGAACGGGCAAACGGAGAGGAAGATCCAGGAGATCGGTCGGTTCCTTCGGACCTTCTGCCAAGGTCAGCAGCACAGTTGGCATCAGTTCCTGCCATGGGCCGAGTACGCACAGAACTCTCTTCTGCAACCAACAACGGACCTCACCCCGTTCCAGTGCATACTCGGCTACCAGCCTCCCCTTTTCCCCTGGACGGGGACACCGTCAGAAGTGCCAGCGGTGGACCATTGGTTCCGTCAGAGTGAAAGGGTATGGAATGAGGCACAGCGCCAGCTGCAGAGAGCCATCCAGCGCCACAAACACCATGCTGACTCCAGGCGGGCATCTGCGCCATCCTACATCGTCGGACAGAAGGTGTGGCTGTCTACCAGGGACATCCAGATGCGCCTTCCCAGCAAGAAGTTAAGTCCTCGTTACATTGGTCCCTTCACCATTCCTGAACTCATTAACCCAGTCACTGTTAAGCTACAACTTCCCCCACATTATAAGATCCACTCTACTTTCCATGTCTCCCTGCTCAAACCGTTTGTTCGCTCTCCTACAGAGCCTGGTGCCACGGAGGAACCTCCCCCGCCGCTCCTGCTCGAGGATGGCCCAGTCTACGCCATCCGGGACATTCTGGATTCCCGACGCCAAAGGGGTCGCCTTGAGTACCTAGTGGACTGGGAGGGCTACGGTCCAGAAGAGCGATCCTGGGTATGCCAAGGCGACATCCTTGACCCGACCCTGCTAACTACGTTCCATGAAGAACATCCAGATCGTCCTGCCCCCCGGGGTCGGCCTCGGCATCGGGGTCCTCGGCCATCAGGAGCGGCCCGTGGAGGGGGGGTTACCGTCACACCGGCACTGGGCTCTCCCTTAGCCACGCCCACTACACAGTCTCCTCTCAATCAGTATCATCGTTCACTATCCCCAGCCTATTAGCACTCCTCACCTGTTGCCTGTTGGAACTCGTTATCTCATCTACAAGAACCCTCTCCATGGCTCAGTTGTTGTCTGGTCTCATCACTATAGGACTCCACATGTCATTTGGACTCTCCCATTTTGACTGCTGTGCCAGATCTTCCTGTGTTTATCTTCTGAGAAGTTAAGTTTATCTCCTAGCCTGTGTTTTTAACTGGAAGTTTCCTGAGCTTTTCTGTATTTTTGAATTGAAGTTCCCCGAGTGTTTTCCCTAGATTTTTGGGTGGAAGTTTCCAGAGATTTTCTGTAATTGTTACTTTTTGTACCCTGTCCAAGACCTCCATTAAAAATATTCAGATGGTATTCTGTGTCCTGAGTCTGAGTCTGTGACAGACGGAATAACATTCCCATTTGGCACAGTTAAACAACATAGGCATACACAAAAGACTTTCTGTGAAAATCAACTGACAATGTTCACAAAAATGTTTATTTTAGTCACTGTCAGGGAAATGTGTGCATCATGAAAGTTGGTAATGGAGCATGAAAGAAATTCTTATTTAACGTTAGGAGAAAATGTTTCAAGAACTCTGTGAAACTGGCATTCATTGAAGTGCTTGAAATATCTACAAGGATTTCACCTACAGAAGATGCTGGTGTATGAACCATGCATGACTACACAGCCTTAAAACTGCAAGCTATTTTATATTCATATTAGAGTGTCAGCTATCTAGATATAATATAATAATAATGTTGTAAATAGAGCTAGAAAGCTTTTTCTTCCAACTGTGCAGGAAGGAGCTGTGCGCCATGAAATGGAACTCCGCTGTGTCGCAGAGACAGACACAGCACCGCAAGGAAAAAGACAAAAAGGCTCTTCTACCACTCACCACATCCACTTTCCCCTGTCCACACTGCACCAAAATATGTGGATCACGTATTGGCATGTACAGCCATTCAAAGACCCACTAGAAGACGAACCTACAGAGAGGACAGTTATACTCGTTTCGAGTGACCGCCGATGATGATTTTGGTTGTGATACTGTAAAGGCGTCCAGCTCTGCTGCAATATCTGCTGTCATGCTTATCACAGGGAGTGAAGAGCAGCAGATTAAATGAATGATTATGTGAAATGAATCAGCCATTTCACATAATCCTTGTAGTTTTTCTGCAGATAACTTTTTTTTTTTTTTTTTTAAACAATGACTTTGAAAATTACTTTGAGAGAGCAAGTAAGGACAGGCGAGCTATGGATTTTCACATCACTTGGTTGCTTTAATGAGGGTGGCATCCAAGCATAAAATCATAATAAATTGACAGAACATTGCTCTCTTGTAAAGCTCACTTGTAACTGTAAGTTGAAAAACCTTTTAGATATTCTTGTTAACTTCTTTCTCTCTCCCTCCTCTTATCATTGGTGTCCCACTCCCTCACATTTACCAAACCCGCCTCGCCCACAAAGCAACCAGCATCGTGGGTGACCTTAGCCACCCCTCATACAGCCTCTTCAGCCTCCTGCCATCTGGGAGAAGGTACCGGAGCATCCGAGCCTGTTCCACCAGACTGGCGAACAGCTTCATTCCCCAGTCTGTCAGGAAGCTCAACACCCCCCCTCCCTTCAGACATTTAGGAACTCTTCCTTTTATATTGCACATTTCAATATCTTTATCTTTAGTTTTCTGTACTGTTTGATTTTGCCTTACATTTACACTATTTAGAATTCATTACTGTATTGTACATTACTTACCTTTTTAATTGTATATATAACTTATCTTTCTTTATCTTATTTGTATATATTTCTTATCTTTGTTATATATGTTTTACATGTCCTTATTGCACCATTGGTCGGAGAGAAACATATTTTATAAATTGCTCTGTATGTCTGGCACATATTGCAGAATTGACAATAAAGTTGACTTGACATATAGTTATTTTCGAGCAAGTCTCCTGTAAACGTATCCTGTCTTAAAGCACTGCATCTTTCTGATTCATGCTTTGGCTAAAATCAATAGATTCATCTTTTCAACTCTACACTAAAAGCACCACTCTTTTGCTTTCACTTCAATCCTCTTAACACCTCAGTTATCTCTGCGTCGCCTCCTTCCCAGCTTCCATCTCTACAGTGTCTCCCTCCTGGAGGGTGGCTCGTGTACATACGGACATATGGAGATCAGAGCTAATCTGCCATGACAGTTTGTTGCTAAATGTGTCCTTCAGGGGCATTGAATCAAAATGTAGACAGACTGTGACATTTAGTAAGGCAGACATGTGCTGTGCTGCTACACCCTCAAAACATCACAGTTCAGTGATAATCAAACTCAAACATTCAACATTGTGAAAAAACTTGGTTACCTCCGCCAAGGAGGTCATGTTTTTGGCGTGGTTTGTCTGTTGGTTAGTTTGTCCACATGGACCTCAGCCACTCTAGCAACATGAATTTAGCCAGCTGCGAGGGTCTAATCCCAAATTGGTTGCTAGTTAGACCCAGTGCTGCCGCCAGCTTTCTGTGGCCCCCGGCCCTGGGGATTGCCCTCAGCTGGCTGAATTCAAGTTGCTACAGCCGTTAACTTAAGGTCTCCGGTGCTCCGCAGCTGCTGGTGTCTGCTCTCTTCACAACATAGCAGCGGGGAAGACCGCAAGATGCGCTGAAGTTGACTAATTCTTGTCTCATTTGTGGTCTGTTAATCAGACCACAAATGGGGAAAGGGGATGAAACCAGCAGAAATGTCTTTTCATCAAGTTTTCTGCATTTGGGGTTTGACTTGCGTTTTTTTAAATTACGTCATCTTGTTGTGCCTTCTTCTGCTGTGGTATAATGGTTTTGTGACTGGAGAATCAGCACAACTTGCTGCTTATCTCAGTGAACCAACTCCAAATAAATCGCATAACGGTAGTGGATGGAAACAAGCATTAATTTGCATTTTCTTTAGCCAATTTTTTTCAAAATTCGGTTATATATAATTTGCAATACATTTGGATGGAAACCTGACTATACACACTGGTCTGGGCTCTCCGCATGTCCTACTTTTATTATGTAACTGTAAATGTAAAAAGCATCTTCTATCTCAAGTGCAACAATTGCAATCAAAATTACACTCTATATACTATCAAATACATTTCTTTGTCACATTTCTTCAAAACTAAAACACACAAGCTTATATAACAAGAGTGATTCCTTCTCTAATCTCCTCAGATGGTTTGATTCACAGTAAATAATTGTTCAAAGCCCAAAGAAGTACAATTATCCATTGTTTCACACACACACCTTAGGTTAAATAAAAGCAAAAATATAGCAGAAGTTTGTTTTCAATAGCGTACAAATGTCCCAAATCCAGAAGATGTGTTAAGTTGGCTTTATACAGACTGTACACACACTCAACCAATTAAAGGGTAACTACCGTTTTTTTTTTCAATCCGAGATTGCTGCAGTCAGCAACGGCGAAACAAGCTGCAATGTAAGTTAATTGTCCAGCTTGTATTTACCTTCACAAAAGTGCTTGTTTTGCCACTAACAGGCTCAGATTAATGTTCTAAGTGTCTGACAACATTGTGGAAAGGATTTCAAAGGAGGTCAAAGAGTAAGATCCTTCTTTTAAACATAACATTCGCAAAATTGCGTTCAAAACCCACCAGACAATAAACAGTAATTTTAGCATTGTAAAATACATTTCATTCAAAGTCGACAAACAAAATAAAATGTTTTGGGTCGTCTTTCCACTTTTCCAAACATCACAACTCCAGTTTTGGTTGAAATAACCACATAGCTTACCGATTTACATGTGAAAATATGTTGGCTCTATACACGCTAAAAGTATTTTTTAGTATTTTTATTTATTTTTTTTTAAATGGAGTCTGGTGGGTTTAGGTCTAGCGACTTCAAAGCTGTTTCTGGTAAATCAGAAAGGTCTCAAAGATGTTTTAAAGGTCTATCTCTGAAGGGATCCTAGCCATAATGTTGTCAGACACTTAGAATATTAATCTGAGCCTGTCAGTGGCAAAACAAGCACTTTTGTGAAGGTAAATACAAGCTGGACAATTGCCCTGTTAACTTACATTGTAGCTTGTTTCGCCGCTGCAGCAATCTTGCTTAATACTGGACCAATGTCAAGGATTGTTGTTCCCATCAGTCACTTAGACACAAAAACATAGGAAAATAGGGTCCAGGTTAACGTAGTTACCCTTTAATATACCGTAACCTCTACCAAAAAGACACATTCATTTCACAGTCAGTTACACAGATAACTGTGACACACCGGTAACAAGATTAAATAATGTTGACTCATAGTACCTGAATGCTTACGCATACATCAGCAGAGAACAGAAGCAACCGTAATTATTATTCAGTCCAAGGGGCCAGACATACAGTTTAAAACATAAACACATATCAAACATCTCACATTTAGTGGCACTTGTTGGTGTGTATTTATTTTTTAGTCTTACTTTCAGTCTTGCAGATGAAAATTTCCTGAATACCTCTGCCTTTACAGTCCCCTGTTATTGGAAAGCTTTCCACAGTAGCGAGACAAACTAATCAAACATTTAGTTTTATTTCAGTCTCTGAAATATAACAATCCATATCAACTGCTTTCTCCTTTTTTTTATTTCCCCCCCCCCCCCGCTCAGAGCTCTCTGAGACAAAATATTGAGTGGTCCGCCTTGTATTGAATCCAGCCCCCACTTGATGTGGTGTGAAATGGTTGTTGTAGATTGGAGTAGATTTCTGAGCTGTGTCAGATCCTCATCATGCGTTAAACAATAGTGAAAAGGAGCAGCCTTTAGCAGAGAGAGGAAGAAACAGCTCAGAGTGTGAACATTATTTGAGGCTGCTTTCTAAGCTGCTGTCGATGTGTCAGCAGGGGTTCCTCTGAGAGGACAATACACTACAAAGGGCAGTATGAAGATACTTGGTGGAGGAGTGACGGCACAAGTGCCTGGTATAGACAGACTCACAGCCTCACGTGTTGTGTAAATTATTTTAAAACTGTGCTTATGGATTTTGTATTTAGGACTGATTTGACATAAAAATGCTCACTTATTTGCATATGCATCTTTTTTTGCTGTAGTAACTGGATTTTCCCCAGAGACAACACAGTAAATATGATTCTCTCCCTTTTTCCACACGGTTGCTCATTTTCTCCCTCTTCAGATGTGGAAGAATCACAAGGCAATCAAGGCTGTCTTACAGCAATTAAAGCAAAAAGAATAGGCTGCCCTCTCCCCCCCACAGGCAAATAATAGGCTGCTGAACTGGTGTCTTCACAGCATGTTGCGAGGGAAACATGCAGTGTGCATGCAGGCAAAGTAAAGGAGATAGGTGGGAGGGAGCAGAATTTGAGGATTTCAGGGAGAGAGGTTATGTGGGTCCCTTATCTTTCTCTCTACGCCACTTTCACTCAGTGCTGAGTGAGACAACACCGTCTCCCTGCCTGACTCCACACATCACAGTGGGCTTCTATATAAGCTGCAAGAAAGCCTTTCTGACTAGACATGTAAGATCTGTAATTAGAAGAAAGGAGTGAAAAAAAAAAAAAAGGCACCAAAGAAAAGAAAATAAGCTGATTTGCACTTGAACTGAGGTGACATCACACAGGGATATATTCGAAGTATCTACAATTTTACGCAGCTGCACAGGTAAGATACTCAATTTCTATCCGCTGATTCACTGCATGCATTGGCATTTACAGATATGCAAGTAAGGGGAGACACACACACACACACACACAGCATTGATGCTTTACCATAAATGTTTGCTCTATACTTTTGTTTGTATTGCTTATAATTAAAGTGTAATTTGCATAATTGTCTAATTAAAATATTTATTTGAAATCAATTACTATTTCAGGTTTCTGATTCAAAAGTATCACCACTATTTTATAATCAGCATACTGGGACTGGTCAAAAACACCTGATTGAAAAGAACCTGATTGTTGAAATAACAATCACAATTACAACACACTGCCATAAAGGGTGCCAAATTACGATGAATGCCAATTAGCAGCATTTGTAGACTTTGAAGGAAGTCTGGCAATCTGCACTTGGATATGTGAGTTTTCCAAAGGAGCATAAGCTGACCACAAAAAAAAGGCAAAAACATCATGAAGGACAACCTCCTTCCCATATATGTTTTAAGGCTGTGGGCGACTTTAGTTCATGTGTATATGACATGTATATGCACAGACATATTACAAATGTGTGGTAATACAATCATTTAAGAAAACATGTTCAGGTAGAAAGCACATAATTGTACATTTTCCAAAATGTTCATTAAATTAAATATTTTTTGTAACAGCATGACGAGAAGTATGCAAAATATAGACAAATAACAAAATGACAATAGGACGTGAACATACAGTGCTGTATCTACCAGATATTGAATGTAGTTGGGCAGAACACCCACAGAGATCTACACAATCTCCCCACATAACTATTTCCTTCAAGAGATGTAACACTGTTTCTGTCATTTTGTGGCAGTCTGGCATCCAACCTAACACAGCTAACCTTTAAACCTTGTTGATTTTTCTACACGCTGCACTTGTCCAAATGTGTGTGTGTTAGTACGTCTTAAATTGTAATGGGTTGTTCCTTGGCAGAGCCAATGCTATTAGAATGGCTTTGACCTCTCTTAATGAAAGGGTCGCAGAAGATAACAACATTTAGCCAGCATTGGATCATTAGCCCTGCAGACTGGGAAAGACAGTCTCGCTGCAGTGGAACATCTTCAGCGTACTCACTTTAAAACACCTAAAAGCACCCAGCATCTGATCCAGACTTATATTCCAGACCATATTTCTGCAATTCATACAAAACACCTCAGCAGTTAAACAAAGATCTTCTTTTCTGCCTGCACAGTCTGTGTGGAAATATTGCAGAGCCCAATTCAAATAATGAGGTCCACCATTAATTCATCTCATCAGAATTGCAACTGATGCACTTTGACCTCATTTGTGTTTCATATTTGTCCTGCCTCTGCCCTGCTCACCATAGATGCCTCAGCAGCCTCATGGAAATGCAAAATTGATACTGTATAAAGTGCTTAGTAAATGTCAGTTGAGCGCAGGGAAAAAAGAGTGGATGTGAAGACAGACAGGAAAAAAAAAAAAAATAGGGTGAGAGTCTCGTCGAGTCGTTCTTCCTGTTTTGCATTTTGAGGGCTCTCAATTCTCATCACGCTTCACAAATTAGCTGCAAGGTTTGTATGGTTTCCACAAAGGCCTTAGCAACAGTGTTACTAGGAAAGGGTGGGTTTCTTCTAAGCTGTCAGGTAATGTAGATGGGGTAAGACCAGATGGGAATTGGAAACCATAATCCTGCTGTTGGTCATGGACATATACACAACAAAATTAGAAATCAAAGACTGCAGCCTGTCACTGAGAGACACTACCTCTAAAAGTGGAGATTGCTGCTGAGCAAGTAATGGTTGAACAGGTTTTGAACTGGACATTTGTTAGAATTTTCTAACATGTCCTTTTAAAACATTAAAATCACTGGCGTGGATCCATCTGCTAAAGATTTTTAATCGACTATCTGAATCATTTATTTACCTGTGGGGTGGTAAACCTTAGCGGTCCTGTCACCCCTTTCCTCAACACCAGACTTCATTATAAGACAGTTTATTGTGATTATTTGAAAAATCCTCAGCCGTGGTTTCAGTTTTGACAAACTAAGCATTCTGCAGCTGCTTTAAGCTCATTGGATTGTCAGACATGACTCCATTGATTTAAAAAGATGGGGAGTAAGACCAGATGGGGAATTGGAAACCATAATCCTGCTGTTGGTCATGGACATATACACAACAAAATTAGAAATCAAAGACTGCAGCCTGTCACTGAGAGACACTACCTCTAAAAGTGGAGATTGCTGCTGAGCAAGTAATGGTTGAACAGGTTTTGAACTGGACATTTGTTAGAATTTTCTAACATGTCCTTTTAAAACATTAAAATCACTGGCGTGGATCCATCTGCTAAAGATTTTTAATCGACTATCTGAATCATTTATTTACCTGTGGGGTGGTAAACCTTAGCGGTCCTGTCACCCCTTTCCTCAACACCAGACTTCATTATAAGACAGTTTATTGTGATTATTTGAAAAATCCTCAGCCGTGGTTTCAGTTTTGACAAA
Source organism: Sander vitreus (assembly GCF_031162955.1). Taxonomy (NCBI): domain Eukaryota; kingdom Metazoa; phylum Chordata; class Actinopteri; order Perciformes; family Percidae; genus Sander; species Sander vitreus. The sequence continues at coordinate 14,489,572 of NC_135857.1, read as the reverse complement.
CTAAGCATTCTGCAGCTGCTTTAAGCTCATTGGATTGTCAGACATGACTCCATTGATTTAAAAAGATTTAAAAAAAAAAACACAAATCATGCTTTCCTTTAAGTTATGTTCATGAATTTTTTTAATTAAAATGAAATATGTGAAGTTGATACAACCCGATATAGACTGTGTAACATGTCGGTATAAAATCTCCCAGTAGCGTTGAATTGGGTTGAGACCTAGGAAGGCCATGGCATATGAGTCACATCATTTTCATAATCGTCAAAACATTCAGTGACCCTTCCTGCCCTAAAAGCATCTGCATTCATGGTTTTTCCTCCACTCATTTATTCAGTGTTTGGCTCTAGTTATGGCTATGTCATCCCTGGTCAGCCGGTCCACCACTTTGGTCCACACTGCAATATCTTAACTATCGGATAGATCGCCATGAAATTTTGAACAGATATCCAGAAGAGGGATTCTGTGACTTTTGTCAGTTGCGTCTTGCAATACCAGCAGGTGGCCTTAAATAATAGAGAAGACAATTTGAGTGAGTGAGAAAATACACACACGGGTGAACAGTAATGAATTTACCCATTAAATTGTGCTTCTTTTCACTGTACAGCAAATGTATTGTGAAGAGATTGTATGCACTGCTTAGTTGAATATGTACGGAATGAGATGTCCATGTGAAGTAGTCTTTGCTGAATTGTAGTACTCTAAATTGGGCTTAGGCTATATGTCTAATATTTAAAAAGCACTTGAGTCACACCATTTCAATCTACAATGCACTCAGCTATTAGATGTTTAACTTCCACCAGGAGAGTTTAGTCAGGAAAAGCACAACTACTTTCAAAACAGAGGACAAAACAATGAGTTGATCCAGTTACTTTTCTGAATAAGCAGCAATATTTGACTCAAACATATGGGTGCCGTTTGTAAATGCTACTGAGGAAATACAAATCATGCTGTGCCTCTCTGGATATTTCCTCATTCAAAACACAGTGGTAGGCTGGATGTTTTGTTAAAAAGCCATGCCCTGCCCGGAATGACTGTGCACTCAGTGTCCTCACTAATCTATGGATCTATGATTGAACTGGAACTGAGTAGGTGGCTTTTAGTAAGTTAACAAAAAGGAAGATGAGTGATGCCCAGTCTACAGGTCAGGCTTCCTTAATAAAAGGCATGAAAGATCACAATTGGTGCATGTGGCATTTTCTGTTTTTAGCGTGCCCGAAAATGTGTTGCACCGAATCATAACACTTTCCTGATCATTTCCAGGAAGAATTAAAATATGTGAAAAGGGCCAAGTGATCGGTCACCCAAATATCACAAAGATGGGTGTAAAAAAAAAAAAAAAGTTGGTAGTTAAAGGCGTTCCATAGAAACTTCTCAAAACAATTTCTGAAGCATAATCCACCTTTGTACTGTCCAACAATACTCACGTCCACCCGAGTTTGCTTAAATACAGTGCTTAGGTTTGAAGTATGACTTGACGCATTCTGTGCCACATCTAGTACTCATTTAGAAATATGCCTGAACCATGACATGGTTATGACCTCCATTACAGCATGTCCTTCTACAGTGGAGTAGGCCAATAATTCCCCACACCATAAATTGATGTAGACCGACCAGGAAACGGTTTCAGAATTTTGGATCGGTCGACCCGGAGGGTTAAAGTTTGCCGGCTGTCATCTGACAGTGTTTGCTGTAAAACAACGTTGCATTCACAGACTTTACCACTGAATAAGAAAGTCACTTTTTAATCTATACAACGCTTGATATATTTTTCAATCAATATGCACTTTCAACTGCATTTCCACACAGACATTTAACAGGAAAAACATAGAACAAAACCTTTAGGGGAAAGCTATTTGGCCACCAGAATAAATTATATATAGGAAACATATCCACATCTGTGGATAAAGGTCAGGATTTTGTTTGCAAAAGATAGAAGTTGACATTAATAAAACCTTTTGAAGTGCAGGCAGGGTGTCACAGTAAGTCAGGAAAGACTAGGCTTGGACCCAAATGCAGTTAGAGGTGATTTATTTAAATAAAAAGAGTCTTACACAAAGTGTCCTCAGGAAGGTAGCCAGGCTGGAACAATCAAAAAAACAGAATCCACAACAGCACAGAGAAACAGCCAACAGGAAACATAGCAACAGAATACACCACAAACTGCATGCCCAGCAACAGAACACGCCACAAACTGCATGCCCAGCAACAGAACACGCCACAAACTGCATGCCCAGCAACAGAACACGCCACAAACTGCATGCCCAGCAACAGAACACGCCACAAACTGCATGCCCAGCAACAGAACACGCCACAAACTGCATGCCCAGCAACAGAACACGCCACAAACTGCATGCCCAGCAACAGAACACGCCACAAACTGCATGCCCAGCAACAGAACACGCCACAAACTGCATGCCCAGCAACAGAACACGCCACAAACTGCATGCCCAGCAACAGAACACGCCACAAACTGCATGCCCAGCAACAGAACCCTAATGCTCCCACACAAGGCAAAGACCACACAGAGACTAAATACACAGGTTAACAAGGACTAACAAGAAACAGGTGACAAAACAGGTGAAACAAATCAGGGCAGGGAAGAGCAATCAAACAGGCGGGAAAACAAAAGACAGGAAGTAAATCAGACAGGACAAGGGAGACAAGACGGACTTCAAAGTAAAACAGGAAACAGAACTGAACTTACAATCGTGACACAGGGGTTCACTCATATGGAGGCAGTTTGGTGTTTTTAGTATTAACTGGCAAAGCTAAAAAGGCCACAGAATGATTGAAAACAGCCACTCCAAGCCAACTGCATGAGAATATGATTTGCAGTGGTGGATAGAAAAGACAATCTTACTCTTAAACAGATCAATAAGCACCCTGTTTAAGCTAGGCACTGTTCCCTTAGCTTCCCCAACACACTGGCTTTTATCATACCTCATAGGATTTCTGTCATTTATATTTCTCAAAATGTAGGCCTAAAACATGTTCCTGTTGTTTTGTGTCTATTTTCCATCCAAGATGGATATCTACAACAATACCCTGCTCTTACAGTTTGAGCAAAGTGTAATTTTAACAACGCTATTAGTTTTCATTTATTAGTATACAACAAAAAACTCATACAAGACTTCTTTTCAGTGCTGCATTGGAGTTATTAAATTCTTACAAAACAATTAGCCTTCATCTTTGTTAAAATGATGGTTCTGAAATCTTACTATTCAAATTAGTAGATGTCCATTTTATTTTGTAATCTTTTTCACAACACATATTTTGATTTGACTTAGCAGGAAAAGTATTTTAAAAATGTGTATTAATGTTAGTAATAACACCAGTGCTTTTCCTGCAAGAAGGTAAATAAGTATAAAGTGGAAATATTATCTTACTGATTCTGGCAGCAATCAAATTGTAGGTTGCTAAGATAATGGCAGTCGGGAAGATATCAGATATACTTTTACAATACTAATCTCCATGATTTGTCCTCAATTATTCTCAATTACAGAACAATATACTTTTATCATTTAAAGTTCTGAGAAAATGACTGCACTAACACTTTATATTCTTGACAATTCAATACAGACCAAATCATTTTAAGTTTAAGAGTTCACAGCGACTTACCCTCTTCCTTATATTTGTATGGCTGTGGACTCTGTCATGTATTGGATTAGAGAGGTCACATGTCTAATAAACAGGAAGTAACGTTAGAGAAACGTACGGGAATAGCCGGACGGCATGTGGCTGTAATAGGAGTGTTCAGACAATAACACAAGTAAACGAAGAAGCTCCCGGTGGTGATTAAATTCAGAATTCAAATTCAGTATTAAGATAGGCACACAACAGACTCTTACCTATTAGCTACGACGGAGCATTAGGGCCATCTACAGGCTGCACTGATTTGAATGATACATCACAAAGCATTGGCTAAAAAATATGTCCATCATCTTTAAATGAATGATGAATGAAGTAATTTATTCTCAAACTCAGCTTTTCCTTACATATAAAAAAAAAAAAATATATATATATATATATATATATATATATTTTTTTTTTTTTTTTTTGTACTAGACAATATAATTGACCTCTTCCAAGACCAGTTTCAGAAAACATGTCTTGTGAAATATGATTCTATGAAATGAAGCAGATCAAACATTTCTTATACACACTGGAGTTATAATAAATAGGCAAAAAAAAAAATGGCATTTACTCTTTGCAGTGAGCCAAACAGTTGCATTCTAAAGATTTTAGTAAGATCAATGCCAGTCATAACTCAGTCCAATCTAAACACACAGACACGACACACGTTTACATTGAGAGTGACTTACTTCTCAAGGATATCATTATATCCGACGTCCATCGCGAAGTAACGTCCATAAAGCCGCTAAGAAGAACTCCTTATGACTCAAAAACTTAATTAACTTAAGATCATCGTGTTTTGAAGCTTTTCTCAGAATCAAAGTAATCCAGTTGTAGCTGTCTGTTCATCCATGGGTACATTGCAAACACGAACTGATAATCGCTCATTCAACATTCCTTTATTGCCAATTTACCATCAAATATAATCTAAAAACAAAGAACCCACTAAACTGGACTGCATTGCCATAGTATGAACTGGGCCATATCAACGTCCTGTTTACGGCCCCCACGCCCCTAAATTATGGGATAAGACACATTCGCTAAACTGAACTGTTCCTGCTTAAACTGTTTGGAGCCATTACACTTTCACATGGTTCCTTTTTTTCCAACTGTTTTTATTTTGATTTTAACTTTAACAAGTGACAGAACATAACGAACAAGGTAAACACAGCACAGAAGAACCGATACGTCACTTCCCCTCAAACCCACACCCACCCAAGTGCAAGCCAACCTAGCACAGGTACCAAATGGGGACAAACAACACACACCCATTCACACACAAACACACACCAGTAAGGACACACAGCATACAAGACAAAAGTAAAAAATATGGACGAAATAAAAGAGATAGAGAGGAGAGAGAAGGGGGGGGGGTTTGGTGTTATTGAGAAATCAACTGGAATATAAAAAGAAATATGTAACATATCACTGTGAACCGTTAATTCATATCATCCCTTAAGAATACCAAATGTGAGGTTTGGTTACTTCCTGTAGTACTAATTGATTTATTGTTGATTATGCTCTCCCTTATTTTAAGGTTGGCCTTCAGAGACATGGATATCTTCATGGAAGGGGATTTCAATGTGACGGGTAACACCAGCTATAACACAGAACAAGAAAGACAAGAAGGCAGCAAAAGACTCAACCACAGTGACCCCCTGGACATGTTTGTAGGCATGGAGCTTCTTCTACGTTTCAAACCTCTCTTCCTGCCTCTCTACTGTCTCTTAGTGGTCGTGGCTGGTGTTGGAAACTCCTTCCTGTTGGCTTGCATCTTGTCTGACAAGAAACTCCACAATGCCACCAACTTTTTCATCGGTAACTTAGCAGCTGGAGACCTGCTGATGTGTTTGAGTTGTGTTCCGCTGACTGTGTCCTATGCCTTTGACAGCCATGGCTGGGCTTTTGGGAGACCCCTCTGCCACTTGGTCCCCTTGCTGCAATGTGCCACAGTATTTGCATCAGTGCTTTCACTCACTGCCATTGCTGTGGATCGCTATATTGTTGTAGGTAAGGGACATCACATTATTTTTATACTCATGAGTAAGTCTTTTTTTAAACCCACTATTTGTAAAATTGACACTGTGACACTGTGATAGCAGCAATGCATGCTGATTACTCCTTCTCAGATGGGCTGAAATCAACACATAGACTGCACCTTCAAAAAAATCTAAACATGATGGCTTTATTATATGGAATAATGTGCTGCTCTGGTGCTTTTATCTATGCTATTTTTCCCTTTCTGTCTCAGCTCACCCAATTCGGAGAAGGATCTCTGCATGGGGTTGTGGTGCAGTGGCTCTGGGTGTCTGGCTTTTATCTCTGGCCCTGGCTGCACCTCCTTCTCTCTACACACGCTATCTGGACCTGCGACCCAATGGCATCAACCTGGTAGTGTGTGAGGAATTCTGGCCACATAGTGGCAATCTGCGGCTGCTCTATTCTTGCTTCATTCTCATAGCCTCTTATATGATCCCGCTGCTATCGGTCAGCGTATCCTACTGTGCCATCACTGTCAGCCTAAAACGCTATTCAGTACCTGGGGAGCCCTCCAACAGCCAGCAGCTCTGGAGCCAAAGGAGGAGGAGGACCTTCTCTCTGCTGGTGGCCTCAGTGCTAGCTTTCGCCCTGTGTTGGCTGCCCCTGCAGGTGAGTCTTGGCTCCAGACTGTTAGATCCTAAACTAAAGCCAAACTGCGAGGCATTCTTAGCTCGACTTTCCTTCTCTCTTACTTGTTCCATGGAATTTGTGGAAGATCTTGATTTGGGCGTTAGGCCTGGAAGGGAGATTAAGTTTACATTCTTCTGTAGATATCTGCTAGTAAATCATGAACTGGACAGCAGTGAAGTGATAAAAAAGAATGAAGCTTGAGATGATTAAATCGTATACATCATTAACCACAGAACCTCACCATCAGGTACATCATGTCCACAAAACCAACATTAGGTCCACAATGAGCCATGCAAGAGCCTAACAGATTAAGATTTCATTCTCATAATAATGACAGAAGGGGGCAGAGTGTACTGTATATTGCGGTAGGATTGCACAGACCTGGAGCCCATTTCATTAAAGCGTTTTGTGAACATTGTGTCATGCAAATTGTTAACAAATTTGCGAGTCTTACAGGGCTACAGGAGTGGCAAATATTGCATTTGTTGTGATTAGTGATCAAGTGAGCAAGAGGAAATGATCTAAAGTTATGGAGTCACAAAGTATTAGCATTCAACCTACATGTAATTTTTCCATGTCACTCTACAGGTGTTGAACCTGTTGCTGGACCTGGACCCAGACTTCCACATCATAGGGAAGCGCCACATAAATGTCTTACAAGTCTGCTGTCATTTAGTGGCTATGAGCTCTGCATGCTACAACCCCTTCATCTATGCCTCACTACACAGCAAGGTGCGCATGCACCTGAAAGGATACCTCTATCCTTGTCGCAGTCGTCAGAGGGGGACTGGGGAAAGGGCATCATCCAGTGGCGGAGTGGCAATCGGGAGAGTCAGGACTTTCCCCGGTGGGCCAGTAGTGTTTCGAGGCCGTGAGGGCCAGTCTGATAATAGTTATACATTGCCCCCCCGAGGGCCGGTGGCCTACGAAATTTCCCGGTAGATGTTTTGGTCCCACTCCGCCGCTAGCGTCATCTAGGAGCTGATTTTAGACCATGCTCACTATACAACAACTGTAGCAGCACCTGCCATCCAGAGCCCTGTCCTTACCCACAAGTTAACACCTGCACCCCTAACACCACTGTTAATGTATGAGGTGTCAAGGAGAAAATTAGGGAAATGTTTAATATCCATTTAAACAAGATTTTTTTCATGCTTTTCCAGCATTTTGTGTCTTCAAGACATTTGGTCCTCTCTTGTACAGTGTCACCAGAGGAAGTGTTAAATGACGCCACTTATGACAAACAGGCGAAGAAGCAGATCCAGACCAGACTGTAGTTTAGTATGACGAAGAAGAAGATTGAGCCATCCACTGGGATCCCTGTGTTTTTCTTGGACAGCCAAGCTGCCTTGCATGGACACTTAGCAGACCCTGCAGCTTTAAAAAGGCCAGCATATAAATACATCCTCAGGCTGAGGGCTTCTGTGGCAGACATGCTGGAGGCTGAGATCAGGGGTGGCTACACTGGGCTTGGTTATACTTTAAAGGTAAACGCTTGACTTCTGGGAGCTGACCGAACAATGAACTCTTTTCACCAGACATGGATTACAGACCCAGAGGAGGACATGTGCAAAAGAAGAAGAAAAAAAAACTTCATTGTTTTATTTACTCACTGGTACTGAATGTCTGTGCTTCAAATATTAGTTATGTATCTCTTGTATTGCATATCACCTACATTATGTTAGATGTATTTTGTTGAAATACACATTGTCTGCTATTTTAGTGTCGTTATGTGCTAGTTAGTCCCTATGGTCTGGCCCCACTGTCAAAAATTTTGCTACTAGTGAACTGTTTTAATTTCCTGATGAACAAAGTCTCTTGTCCGTGTCTGAAAAAAAAGGACTGACACAATGATCAACTTAATATTCAGAGCATGAACAATAAGCATCACTGTGCTACCGCCATTGCTGTTAAGTTCCCATCAGGTATGATTAGTGCTATCTTAATGCTTTCTTTGTTTGGATAAAGCCTGGGTATCAAGTCCATTTTCGAACATGCCTCTTTTTAAAAGACTTGCCATAGAACTGGCTAATGTGATCTAAATAACATTTAAGCAGTATTAATTCTGTTCACTTAGTCATTCAGAGTTCTACAGTTTTATTTTGTATTATTATTATTGCTGCTTATGATATAAAGGATATATTTTTCTACCGTTAACTAAAAGGCTTGTAACAATGCATTACACACAATAAAATGATCAAAGCTCAGGGCAGATTGTCCATCAACAAACCCAACTAGCCCATTTTAAAATGCCAAAACCCTATTGGTTTGGTCAGCCCACTGGCAGGAACTGAAATACTCAGTGTAGCTTAAGTGCAAGCTAATAAGCCCTAGCTGGCCAGCCAATGCTGCTGATGCCAACTGTCACCTTTTAACAATCAGATTACTTAACTGTTTCTTGCCTTGTTGCTCAGTTGCCTTGGCTTTTCTCTCTAAGTGAACCTTGAGACTGCATTCAGTTCTATACAATTAGATTTTTTCTCTGATGCTCTTTTGGAAAGGATCCGTAAGCGTTAGCCTGTTTTTTTTTTTCTTAAAGGGTCTGTACCTGAAATACTGAGTGGGATTTCCCCCACATGGCTCTCAAAGACCATACCTCAACACGTGGTGTACCGAAGTTTTTTGACAGCAGCATGCACTAACATACACCCACAACCGGACCGGCTTTCAAAACAAAGAACAGAGAAATTCGGATTACACACACTGAGGGAGTGTGAATTCATTCTCTGCTCAGGACGCCATTACTCTACTATATCTTTACATAGCAAATATTTGCTTGCTGCTATATTAATGCACTGAATATCAAGTACAGCCCCTTTAAGAATGGCAGTCAAGTTTTTTAAATTGTTACCTTCCGCTACTATAATGCCACGCACAATGTCAATCCAGTTAAAGCCCCTGCAACTTGGTTTGAAATATTTAGTATTTCCGTATGATATTGAATATAAATGACTATAAGCAACTTTTAAAGTTTACGTCCTTACAACACTCAAAGACTCATGACTTTGTGGGTGCAGATTTGAGTGACAGTAATGGTGAGATAAGCAAACCTCTTAACTGCCATCACATTTGATTCAAATATTGCGACATCTTTGATTGATGCATGGCTTTTTGTTACTGAGCGGCACCTGCTTTAAACCAGTGAGAAGAGCACAGTGTTTCTCCTGCTGGCCTCGATAGACTTTACATTAGGATGATGTCATGCAAATACAAATAGCTTTGCTTAATTTTACAAATCTAAAATACCACGGATTGCAAATTCATTATACAAAGTGTAATAATTGACTTTGTTTACAGTTTGAGGTGTCATTTCAACAGTCTTACAGCCATCTATTTTGGTGGTCTATGGGAAAAATGCTTTTTACCCCATTGCAGTACCTGGGTCGGAAGGAATTAGCCTTGGACCACGACGCCCAGCTAACGGAAGCGTATGCTAGCCACAGTTAACTTAAACTGGCATGCACTGTGCACAGTGTTCACATTTAGAGGGATAATATTTTGAACAAAAGATGTCTGTGTGAGGTTGGAATATAAAGGTCCCCCACTGGAGCGCCGACTACAGGTTGAAGGTGGTATAGTCTCGCATTGTCAGACCTTCCTTCACAGCACTGCAGAGGAGGGTCTGGCTAGTCCACACAGCATTCCGAGATGGGAGACAAACATGCTCTGGTTTATTGGCATTTCTTTAAACCAAACACAATTGTCTTGGGCGGCGCTAAGTCTATAAGGACAAAAATAAACAAAGACCAGACATATTGTGCAGTGTAATCAAAGCAAAAGGATTGCACTGTGGATGTAAAAATCCAATAATACAGTATTATTATTCTGCCTCTCATAGTCATCAGTAACAAGCAGATGATGCCTTTATACTGAGCTGTCAGAAATCTTGCTAATACAAGGCTGTACAATGCAGAGTGCAAACAAAAGAAGAAGAAAATGCACAAGAGGTATGTTTGCCTTATTTGGAACTCTAAAGATGAGAGCTCTGACAATTTTTCTCAGCCACTTCAATTGTTTGGATAATTCTGAGAGCTGCACAAACAAAGCTCCTAAGAGTGAAGATTTCTCCCCTGGACTCCACCTGACAGATCTCACTTAAACCACTTTAGTATGGGCTGTGACAAGTTTTCCAAGTGAAGTTAGTGGAATGAAAAGGTGTAAAATGAATATACTGAAGGCAATTATTTTGAGTAACTGAACCATGAAATTATCACCATGACTGGACATTTGGTATTGCTGCAGTGTAAATCCATAGTTCAGATATCATGAAGAGCATGCTAATCCAAAAAAAACTGAATCACAAATATGCTTTCTTGTTATTTAAATGAACAAAAAAAATATTGTTTTGATAAATGTATGTGGTTTATGGTAATTGGCTAAATAACTGGCACTGATATATCTTTGTTTTCATGTTTCTTTATGTGTTTCTGATCATGAAAATGAGAAAAACAAAAAAATAAGTGGTTATGTCTGCTTTACTTAACCACTTGCATGTGTAAACACTGCAAAAGCAGACTTTATATTTAAGCAGGTGTAAATGCTATGTTCAATTCTTTTGAATTTCTGTCTGTGAATTAAAACTGTGGGGGGAAAAATTGTGTTTTTATTTTGTAACTTTTATACTTACAACACATCCTAAACTATTGCAAGTAGATTTTCTTTACTCTTCTTAACACATACTGTACAAGAAACACAAATGTACACTCAAAAATCAAAGGTAAAACATTTATGACTTAGGTTTGAATAAGGTGATTCAATTCAACTGTGGCAGCCTGCATGACTGTAGTTACATTACACAGTGAAAATTAAATTTGTTTTGCTAATGAACTATCAAATCTAATGATAAACCACTTTGGGACTTTTAGGATTTAGACAAATTTAGTTTGATATAATTAAGACTGTGTTTCATTAAAGACACACTTAATAACACAGCAGGCAACAGGAGAGCAGCAATTGTTTTTTATTTTTTTTCTCGTGGGAGTCAGTCTTCAAGGTTTTAATGAATGACAGAATTGCAAAAAAACAATTACTGTACGATGGGATATACATATTTTCCCTTTTTTAACCAGAACATACCCCCCCACCCTCCCAACCAATTACAAACAAACCTGTATTAAGGATTACTACAAGAGATCATTTAAAACACATAATAATATAATAATAAATTACAAATTATAATACATAAAACATAAAGGTTGAGAAGGTACAGAATGACAAAAGATATTTAACACACACCTTAAAAAAAAAAATTTAAAAAAAGGGGGGGGGGGGAGGAATAGCTACTCTGAAATTGTTGTAGTTGGTTTCTCAAAAAATGTCAAGAAGGGGCGCCATATTTTGTAAAATTTATCCTCAGATCCCTGGGTAGTGTAACGTATTTTCTCTAAATTCATACAGGACATAATGTCTCTAATCCAATGTGAGCCAGTAAGGAGGAGAAGGCCAATACCTTCAGCTTCGCCTTAGGCAAGTCCAAATTGGGAGCAATGCCAAAAATGGCAGTAAAAGGGTTCGGCTCAATCTGATGGTGAAATACTTCAGAAATTGTTTGAAAAACTGATGTCCAGAAATCAGTTAGGGTGGGACACAACCAGAACATGTGAAAGAGTGACGCAGGTGCGCTCTTGCAACTATCACAGGTCGGGTCGACGACAGGGAACATATGAGCTAGTTTGGTTTTAGATATGTGGAGACGATGTACTACTTTAAATTGCACAAGAGCATGTCGGGCGCACATGGAGGTAGAGTGTATTCGATCCAGGACTGAATCCCACATGCGATCTGTGAAGGCAGAACCTAGATCCTGTTCCCACATGGTTCTTATAGCTGTTAAAGAGGGACTATGCAACTTCGAAATAAGGTTATAAAAGACCGAAATTGTGCTTTTTAATGTGGGGTTAACAGAAAGAAACATATCGACAGGATTGGCTGGGGGTTTATTAGGGAATTGGGGAATTAACTTCTGTATATAATGCCTGATCTGTAGCAATCTGAAAAAATCAGTCTTTACGATACCAAAGTTATTCGTCAATTGAGAAAAGCTAACAAATAGATCATTAATAAATAAATTGCCAATGCAGATTAAGTCTTTTTTATGCCAGATCTTAAATGCACTGTCCACCGTCAAGGGAGCAAACAAATGATTAGCTGCAATTGGGCTGAGAAGTGAAAAAGTCTGCAGACCAAAATTCTTCCTAAATTGGGTCCAGATTCGAAGGGCGTGCTTAACCACAGGATTACTGTTGGGAATAGCAGAAGAGAGTGGGAGTGCGGCGCTTAAGAGGGCAGATAGAGACAAATATTGCTGGACTCCATTGATACCCACACTGGGGCTGAGTCGTCAAGGTGAAAATGCCCCCAATACACTAAAGAGCGAATGTTAGCAGCCCAGTAATAGTATTGGAAATTAGGCAGGCACATTCCACCTGTTTGTTTGGGTATTTGAAGAAAAGCTTTCTGTAACCGAGGGTGTTTACCATTCCAAATATAATTTATCATTAAAGAGTCCAGGGCCTGAAAAAAGGATTTGGGGAGAAAAATGGGGACATTGGAAAAGATATAGGAACTTCGGGAGTAATGCCATTTTAATTGAATGTATTATACCTATAAGAGAAAAAGACAATAATAATCAATAATATTTGCTTCGCCTGATCCAATAATTTGAGGAAATTCGATCTAAATAGGTTTTTAAAATTTCTAGTAAAACATACCCCAAGATAACTCAGATGATCTGTCGCCACTTTGAATGGAAGAGCTGTATAATTAAGTTTAAGAGCTTCTGTATTAATCGGAAAGAGTTTGCTCTTACTCAAGTTCAGTTTATAGCCTGAGAACTGACTAAAGACCTCCAACACAGAAAGTGCCTCCGGTAGGGAGGTGGCTGGCTTTGAGACAAGCAAAAGTAAGTCATCAGCGTATAATAATGCCTTATGTTCGATTCCCCCTCTCCATAGTCCCCGTATCCGTTCGTTACTGCGAATGGCAATCGCAAGTGGTTCAATTGCAATAGCAAAAAGGAGTGGGCTCAAAGGACAACCCTGCCGGGTGAGAGCAGCAATTTAAATATTAATTAGAAGGGATTTCTCATCATGGAAGGGGAAATTAAAAATTACTTTATATTGAGCGCCTTTTTTGTATGTGTCACAATACTCAAATCAACGCTATAATAACTTAGCTAAGAATAGCATTTAGCATTTTAAAGCATTTAGACCAACCCTGCGTTTTGAGTTAACAGCTAATCGATGAAACCATATTGATTTTCCAGAGTCTGGCTACAGCCTGAGATAGCTCATCAAAAGCTGAGTCTAGGGAAAAGGATCTGTAATATCTTGGGTCTAATGCCACTGGATGATGGACTGCAGCTTTAGATAATTTCTTTAAACTTGACTGAGTTTTTATCATTTGCAAATATGGAGTCCAATCACTTTTTCAAGTAGTGCTTGTTCAAATTGCCTCAAACTTTGACTGAAAAGAGTATTGAGGTGAAATAATGGAGTAAGGGATAGAAGGACATCTTTTGGGAACCTCTCATGAATTTATATAATTTTTTTCTTCTTCATTTTTTCCACTTAACTGTCTCCAAAGCAAAGCTGTCTCTTGGCCTGATGAAAACTCAGAATCTGACGTGGCAGATGAATCGTTCCCAGCCGTGGCTTGTTTTACAACGCTAGCATTATTCTATATTTTCCTTTTTGTCAACAAATCCCATGAGAGGACCGAAACTAACAATGCATTAGTCCATCTCTCAATACTTTCCAATTTCCCTAAACTGTCTGTGGCCCATTTGTTCCTGAACACATAAAACCTGAAAGGTCACAAATATGTAGTTAAAAAAAAAGTATATTCTTAAAACAGGTGGGCACTGTAGTTTTTTAGAAAACATTACTCAAACAGGAGTAAATCTTGCATTTGTTATTAGGACTATTTTCAGCGGGGGATTAACACATACTATGCTCTAGTAAGTGTTTCTGGCAGCAGGCTAATTTATGTGGAATTGACTCAAAATAAACTACATTCACATGTTCATCCATGTTCATGATAATGAAGGAACACGTTTCTTGCTCATGGCTTCATGGCTCATTAATGATGTTTTTTAAAAATAGTTTTTGGAAAACAACAGAGGCACATAGGAATAAGGCATATCAGGCCTTGACTACAAAGACTACACTACACTACTACACTTGTATAGTATTTCTTCATTCATTGGGTTTGGTCTTTTTATGGGATTTGTTGAAAATAAGAATAATATAGAATTTACCAACCATAGTATTTAACACTGAGCAACAATGAGATTAAAGGCAGCACAGTCCCCCTAAAAGAAAATCATGGTTTGAAAGAAGGTCATGCCACTCGTATTTTATCAATATAATAAGGAAACATTTTAATGAAAGATACAAAATGTTCACTTGCAACATATTTCATTTGTTTTACTACATTACCCCTGCTCATCGTGGACTGCAAAAAAAAATATTGCCAGTTAACATAATCCAGGCAGCAGTCACATTTCCACTAAAGCGTACTGCACTAAGATAAAACATTTTAGTAGTATATGAGTGGGATTTTCAGGAGACAGCTGTATATGCTATATATACCCTGTCTCCATATACTGACCAATGACTCAGCAGTAAAGGTTTTTAAAGAAAAGAACATGTACAAACCTTAACAACCTCAGGGTTCATGCTGGTTATGTGCCAAGTGCTCAGTTGGTGATGTATTGATATGCACTATAGCACTATTGATGGATGAGAGAGCCACTGTATGAATAATGGATCAAATATAAAACAAAGCCATAACAGTATGTTGTCGATTCACTTTCTCCCTCCCTCTCTCTTTCTTTTTTCTATACCTGTCTTCTTCACCTTTTTTAGACATTGTGGCGAATATTAGACTCTTGTCTCTCACACAAACGCACCCACGCATGGGCTTATTATTTCCTAAGGCCTTCCCTCCCTGTGGAAATGTATAAAATGTCTATTGCAAATTGATCATCAAGAGTTTTCTTCATAAACAACCTAAAAGTCGAGCATCTGCTCAAATAACTGGTTTATTTTGTTTTACATTCATGTTCCACTGACGGTTGGACAATAAAGGCACAAGGTCATGCTAATAAATGCCTTCTTTGTGGCATGCTTTAGAGTTAATGCACCTTTAGCTATACCAGGGTCATAAAATCACAATCACAAAATCCTTGTATAGATTGGAAAGAAGGCACAAGTGCTCTTCAACTCCAGCAGTGTCCAGCTACAAACCAGAAGTGCCACTGAAGAACTCTTGGGAAAGCAGAACCTGCCTGGGAATACAATCCAATTACAGAGCTCTGAGACAGCTGTTATTCAACCCACTCCTCTACTCTGTGCTGGATAAGAGGAAGAAAAAGAAAAAAATAGCGACAATGTGGTTCTCTCAAAGGGGGTTTGATTGTCTGTACACAAAGGGTTGATTATGGGATGTAAACATTTCTGCTTCTTACTCACTAACTCTGAAAATGCAGACTTGCATTTAAACAGCCACAAACCAAACTCAGTGTCATTGTAAAGGGTCGCCCCTCAATGATCTGATGAAAAAACAAAACAGCGACAGTATTTTGTATAATCGTGTATGCACATGCACACACACACACACACACACACACACACACACACACACATACAAATGAACAGGTGCACTTATCCACCCAAATACAGCTTACTTGTCATATTAAGTTATTATTAGACTTTCCTCTGTTGTTTGAAGTCAAAGCACAGTTCCCTGCCTGTGTCACTTTACGCCTTCTCCAGCACAGTTTCACCTTCTCCTGGACTCCATTACTGACCAACACATACAGCACAGGATCCACCACGCAGTTCAGACTGGACAGTGCCAGCGAACATGAGAATAAAAAGTGCATTCTTTGTTCAAACTGGCAGTAACTTCCTTGAGGATTTACTTTGTCATCACTGTTGTAGAAGACTAGTGAGCGTGTGAGCAAGAGAATGTGATATGGAGCAAAACAAATTGAGAAGATCCCAATCACCCCAAAGGACAGCAGGCGGACCTTCCTCTTAGCCTGGGCGCTCAGGCCAGGACTCTGGCCCACAGTGGCCAGCACCCTCCAGTAGCTCACTGCCAACACCAGCAGGGGCAGCAGGAAGCCAATGCCCACTCTGAGCAGGTTGAACAGGGCGACAGGTGTTTGCATGGGGTAAGTCTCATAACAACGGTCATTGTTGTTTTTTTCATCATGGGGGTCAGTGAGATTGTCATATACCAGTACCATGATGTGTAGCGCCATCACTATAACATAAACAGTGGCACACTGTGCCCAGGCATAGCATGATGTACGGTGGGTCTTGAAGCGGAGCGGGTAGGTAACCACTAGGCAGCGGTCCACGGAGATACAGCAGAGCAGGTAGATGCTGATGTACATGTTGGAGTAGTAGAAGAAGCCAGCTATACCGCAGGAGATAGCACCTAGCCTCCAGTGGTGGTCCTGCATGTAATAATTGATCCAAAGGGGCATAGTGAAGATGAAAAACATGTCGGAGAGGGACAGGTTGAGCAGGAAGATGCCCAGAACGTTTTTCTGCCGCACTTGTTGGCAAATGGGGCCCAGGGTCAGCATATTGAAGATCAAACCAAAGATAAAAGCCAGGATGTAAACAGACATCAGGAAGTCACTAATGGCACTCTGGCCAATTTGAACACACACAGTTGAGTTTGTGGTTGTTGTTGTTGATGTTGTTGTTGTTGTTGTTGTTGTTGTTGTTGTGAAGTCCATTGTTCCTTTAGTTTTCTTTCACTTTCCTGGTTAGAAATTCACCTGTAAAAAAGACTTTCACATTAAGAGTTTGTCAGTTTGACTGAGTAAAAGTGACACAGGCAACATGAGCTTACTCAATACCTTAAAAAATTCATAGTACAGCTTGGACATTTTGTATCCCCCATCCTATTTCGTGGTTCAACGAGCTAAAGAGATAAAATCATTTGTTTTTCCTCTGATGTTTCTGAATGTGAGGTAGTTTGGCGCTGATGCTTAGGCTGAGAGTCAAAGTCCCCCCCGTAGAGAAGATACAGGCTTAGTCATTCTCCCAGACGATAACAGTTTGCACCCATGGCACAAATAGAAACTGTGATTGCCAGAATCCCCTCCTTATTGCTTCAACTGCTCTGTGTAGCAAAAACGTCATGCATTTTCCTTTATAAATGACTCCCCTCTAGCCGATCACATCATTTTATGTAATTGCACAGCTACATGTCATCAGAAAATGGATAATAATAAAGTCTCTCCTTAATGTAGATTCCTTGAATCATTTTCTACAAAGACGTGGTTGCTATTTTTTATGTAAAAGAGCGCTCATAGCTTTTTAAAGATTTTTATATGTATATTTTATTCTGTCAATTTCCTGTCTCTCTCTTTCTCTGAGATTTCAGCATTAGGAAAAGAAACCTGTGTTCTCTATATTGTGTCTATTTTTCTGCATTACAGTGGCATTTTTTGATATTTGTTTCCTCTCTACCTTCTGTTCTATTGCTTAGGCTTGGCCCAGCTGTGTTTATAGGCTCAGGAAGCATCTAATGCCATTAGCGTCTGGACAGAGATAGGCTCTCCAATCCAAACTTAATAATGGAGAAGCCATTTAGAGTCGGACCATCTTTAGTGAATGATAATGTTTCCTTGCGCGTGTGTGTGTGTGGCTTTGTGTGTCTATGTGTGCAGGTGCGTGCATGTGTGAATGGGTTTGATTAAATAGTTCATTCACAGGATTTGTTAAGTAATGTGGGTTGGGAAACTAGACTGACTGTCATTTCGGAAGGTTTTGCTCATAAATGTGATACCTTTTCTAAAAATGTTCATTGGCTGTTGTTTAGTCATCTGTCTGGTTGCTAACCACGCATATTCCCCTCTTACTAATAATAAGCCTAACAACTATGAATAGTTTGTTCTACTTACATGCTTTCATTTCTGCTTTTTACAATTAATATGGGTTCTTGTTTTTGTCCTCTACCTTACAAGTTTTCATTTTCTGGTGTATTTTTCACATGTAAAGCATTGTTTCTATTTTATGACAAACGCCTAACACATTACACAGCTGGTCCAAGATTAAGTCTGTCCTTTCATCCATCTGAGCCAACTATGTGTTTGTTTGTATTATAAATGGAACTAAGCCTGGTTCTTATCACACAGCCTTGGCACCAGTGAGGCATTCAAAGAACGATATTGTGCACATGCCAAATCTTCTTTTCCAACCCAAAAGGAAAATGATGATTTGTTTTAAGTTTTATAGCTTGCCTCCCTAATACCAAAGCTGTGTTTCAAAGGTATCACAGTTCACCTGTGCAATATATTCCTTTTATTTTCCACTATTTCTTCTTGTCAAGCTGTTTTCTTCTGCACTCTCCAGCCTGTTGAGATAAGCACTTCTGGGAGAACCACAGAAAACATTCAATCCTGCAGAGAATCAACATTTCTAGGCTAATTATTTTTGCCATTCTGACTCACACAGCCGACAAGCCGCTGACAACAGTCCACATGGGATGAAAATAAAACAAGCAAAGAATCTGAGGTTTCAAACTAAATGAAGACCTTAACACCCTGTTCGCAAAACAATAAAACATAAATACCTCACATTGTTAACCTTTTTAGTGTTACTTTTTGTGTCCAGTATAACTTCCAGACATCTTAAATCCAGAACTGACAATTATTGTTGACCTCACCTGATGTTTTTGGTAAGAGATGAGTCTTGATTGTGAAACAAAGCTGTCCAGTGGGTGAAGAGTTTCAGACACATTCAAGAGCTGCTTCAAGTTTGGCAGAGTTCAGTCCAGGTGGGTCAGAGGATGAGCTTCAGACAAGACTCCTGACATGCAGCCAAGCCACTACAGTCCCACATTGTACTCTTAAATGATTACTACAATAGATGATTATCAGCCAAAGTAATAACTACAGTGTTTTTTCTCTCTGTTGACTGTCTGACTTGTCTGGTTCTGGTTAAGATGACTTGCCATTGACAGCCACAGTTGAAATGTCTGCATGAGTGTGGTGAAGCGATGAGATAAAATACAAAAAGGGGAAGACATGTAGGAGGAGGGAGGGAGGTTCTGAACACGTGTACAAAGGAAGTAGCTTTAGCGGTGGGGAGAAACACCACACCGTTATGAACCACATCCTGAGACACAGAACAAACGGTCGAAAACGGTCCTCTATCAGTGTGTTGTGAGTTCTGTATTCAAGAGAAATTGAAACTCTGGGGCAGACAACCACATGACATGCTACATACCTGAATTTCCCCATTAAACTTTCACATTGATATGAATCTTTTCCTAGTGTAACCAGTGTAAATAGGTATCATAATTGGGATATTTTCACTTCTTCAGAACAGCTTTCTCCTCAGTTTAAATTCCTTTTGACGCAGTTAGGCTAATCAACTTCAATATGACGTCAACCGTTCCACTGCTAAACACAAAAAAGCTTCAAGTTAAGAAGTGAGCTGAGCCTGATTTATATGTTGTAAGCTCTGTACCAGGCAGTGTTTTGAACAGTGTGGTTATCAGAAACAGTAACAACCCTATGCCAGTGAAATATCCAAGGCTCTTTTTATGTTTATCAAAAGAATCTGTGAAGGAAGCCTGCAGCCAATCTGTTAATGTGTTGAGTAAACATTTACACCAGCTGTGAATTATTTTCCTACAAGCAAGAATGCATACCTGCGGTCCGCTACACAGACATAACAGAGAGGGAAAGAGGAAAATTAGAAGTAGCAAATACTTAATACTATTTGCCAATGCCAGTACAATATTCTAGTAGGAGCTTTCTAACCTCACCACCCTTCATCCATCACCTTTTTTCTGCTTCCATAGAGGCCAAGAGAGTCTTTCAGACTCTGGCTCTGTAAATGCAAAAGAAGCAGGTTATTAAATGTGTTTGTGGGTACCTATACTAGTTCAGCTGACAGTTCAGTTTAGCTTATTATAACTGTAACATTAACTTTAAAGGATAGAGCCACATGATTTAGTCGAAACATTAAAGGGGTGATAGAATGCAAACCCGAGTTTACCTTGTCATAGTTGAATAACGACAGTTCGGTGGGTAAAATGGGCATACAGAGAACCTCAAAGTCCCATTGACACCTCTTTCCTATGCAACTCTCACAATTTGAAACTGCCGCTGAAAACGGGCGAATCCCAATGAAGCTAATAGTTGATGTCAACTCGGTGGCTGTACCTTATTTGGCTCTGGTCTGTACCTTTGTCACGCCCCAAAATTTACATACAGACCACTGGTCTGAGACCAGCTGGTGTTCTGAATGTAGGTTGCGTAGATCTCAGACACTAGTTTAGCTGCGCTCTGCTCTGTGTACTGTACTGCTCTGTACAGGAATTACAAAGAAGAAAGTTTGGAAGTTTTTTCGAGGATATTGAAAATGAACCACGGTCGTAAATGCAGTGTTCCAGGCTGTACAGGGAATGCTGACACTTTTCACATTTCATCGCGAGCTGCCGGTCGTGGTGCTCTGTCAGGTTAGCGGTAGTTCAGTTCAATTCAGTTTTATTTATAGTATCAAATCATAACAAGAGTTATCTCGAGACACTTTACAGACAGAGTAAGACAAAGCCCCAACAATTACAATAATTCCCTCAAGAGCAAGCGTTAGTGGTAGCTATTGCGACAGTGGCGAGGAAAAACTCCCTTGACGATGCCGGTTGGGGGTGTGATGAACAGTGGCAGAAATAGTCACAATAAAGATAATGGAACAGTGACTACAATGGTAGTCGTAGTAGTTCATGTCATAGTAGGGCACAGCAGGGCATTACGGGGTGTAATGTGGGACAGCACAGCATGGGTGGACGCGGTAGGACGCAAGGACGCAGCCGGACACTGCAGGGAATCGCAGAGCATAGCAGGGTGTAGTAGGTCCACAGCGACAGCTGCACCCAAAACCCAGGTCTTGGTGCCACCCTAATCCAAGGCGATATTCTGGGTGAAGAAGAAACATAAGGACTCCGGGGAGTAAACTCCCCAGAGCTAGGTTAGTAACAAGCATTTCTGGGAGACGGATGCACATAAAAGGAACAAATGAAAAGAGAGATGAAAGAGCAGCTCATTGTGTCATAGGGAGGAAGGACATTCCCAAGCAGTCTAGAATTATAATAGCATAACTATAATAGCATAACTAAGAGAGGCAGGCTAAAGAGAGGTGCCGGATCGGGCTTGAACTCTCCCCTGACGGAACGGGCTGTACTTCCTGCCTCCCTCTACTCTCACTATATTATTGATCATATGATAGGTAGATCTATTCTATAGTTGGAAAAAGAACATAAGGACTGCGGGGAATAAGCTCCTCGGAGCTATGTTAGTAACAAGCATTTCTGTGACACGAATACACACACACGCTGCGACTCATTACTCCCTAGAGGTATAGTGTAAAAGCTTTCTATGTGAGAGAAGCAGAGATGGGAGATCGAGGGTGCGCCATGATTGTGACTACACACCCATCCTCGCCGGTCTAGGCGTACGCTGCAACTCCTCATACCCTAATATAGTAGGCTTTCTATGAAGAGAAGCTGAAATAGGGAGGCGGTGCGTCATGACTGTGGCTACACACCTTCCCCCTACACACCTTCCCTCACCGGTCTAGGCAAACTTGCAACTCCTTACTCCCCAACTATAAGCTTTATCGAAGAGGAGAGTTTTAAGTTTACTCTTAAAGGTGGTGACGGTGTCTGCCTCCCGAACCCAGACTGGGAGCTGGTTCCACAGGAGAGGAGCCTGATAGCTAAATGCTCTGGCTCCCATTCTACTTTTAGAGACTCTAGGAACCACAAGTAACTCTGCATTCTGGGAGCGCAGTGCTCTAGTGGGACAATAAGGTACTATGAGCTCTTCAAGATATGATGGTGCTTGACCATTTAGAGCCTTGTAGGTCAGGAGAAGTATTTTAAATTCAATCCTGGATTTTACAGGAAGCCAATGCAGAGAAGCCAACACAGGAGAAATATGATCTCCCCTCTTAGTTCTTGTCAGAACACGCGCTGCAGCATTCTGGATCAGCTGGAGAGTCCTAAGAGTTTTATTTGGGCATCCTGATAATAGGGAGTTACAATAGTCCAGCCTGGAAGTAACAAATGCATGGACTAGTTTTTCAGCATCGTTTTGAGACAGGATGTTCCTAATTTTGGCAATGTTACGAAGGTGAAAAAAGGCTGTTCTTGAGGTTTGTTTTAGGTGGGCGTTGAAGGATATATCCTGATCAAAAATAACTCCTAGATTTCTGACAGTAGTGCTGGAGGCCATGGCAATGCCATCTAGAGTAATTATATCTTGGGATAAAGATGTTCGGAGGTGTTTAGGGCCCAGCACAATAACTTCAGTTTAACATCAGGAAATTGTAGGTCATCCATGATTTGATATCTCTAATGCATACTTGAAGCTTGGCTAACTGACTGGTCTCGTCTGGCTTGATTGATAGGTATAATTGGGTGTCATCCGCATAACAGTGAAAGTTAATTGAGTGTTTCCTAATAATATTGCCTAGAGGAAGCATATACAAGGAGAAAAGGATTGGTCCAAGCACCGAGCCTTGAGGAACGCCATGGCTGACTTTAGCGTACCTGGAGGATTTATCGTTGATATTAACAAATTGAGATCGATCAGAGAAATAGAACTTAAACCAGCTTAGTGCGATTCCTTTAATGCCAACTAAATGTTCCAGTATCTGTAAAAGGATGGTATGGTCAATAGTGTCGAATGCAGCACTAAGATCTAATAAGACAAGTATGGAGACAAGTCCTTTGTCAGCAGCAATTAGAAGGTCGTTAGTAATTTTCACCAGTGCCGTCTCTGTGCTATGATGCTTTCTAAATCCTGACTGAAAATCCTCAAATAGATTATTCCTGCGTAAAAAGTCACATACCTGATTAGCGACTACTTTTTCAAGGATCTTGGAGAGAAAGGGAAGATTCGATATAGGTCTATAGTTGGCTAAGACGTCAGGATCTAGGGTGGGTTTTTTCAAAAGAGGTTTTATCACAGCTACTTTAAATTACTGTGGTACATGAGCTGTTAATAAAGACATATTGATCATATCTAGTAATGAAGTGTTAACCACAGATAACGCTTCTTTAAGTAACCTCGTTGGGATGGGCTCTAATAGACAGGTAGATGGCTTTGCTGAAGAGACCTTTAGCATTAATTGTTGATGGTCTATCGGAAAAAAGCAGTCTAAGTATATGTCAGGTCCTGTCGTTCTTTCTAGCACTCCTGCACTCAAAAGTGAACCATTAGAAGTTAAGGGCAAAAGGTGATGAATTCAATCCCTAGTTGTTATAATTTTATCATTAAAGAAAGTCATGAAGTCGTCACTACTAAGACCTAGGGGAATAGATGGCTCAATAGAGCTGTGGCTATCTGTCAGCCTGGCTACAGTGCTGAAAAGAAACCTTGGGTTGTTCTTATTTTCTTCTATTAGTGTTGAGTAATAGTCTGATCTGGCATTTCTGAGGGCCTTCCTATACGTTTTCAGACTGTCTTGCCAAACCAAACGAGATTATTCCAGTTGGGAAGTTGGAGTTGGAGGAACGCCATTTCCTTTCAAGTTTTCGTGAGATTTGTTTTAATTTGCAAGTTTGAGAGTTATACCAAGGTGCTAGTTTCCTTTGCTTCATCATCTTCTTTTTGAGGGGAGCAACAGAGTCTAAAGTCGTCCGTAGACAGGCCGTAGCACCGTCTACAAAATTATCAATTTGGGAGGGACTAAAGTTAGCATAAAGGTCCTCTGTTATATTAAAATACAATGTTGAGTTAAGTGCTGTTGGAATATCTTCCTTAAATTTAGCTATAGCACTGTCAGATAGGCATCTAGTGTAGAAGGTTTTATTTAATTTCGTATAGTCGGGTAGTAAGAATTCAAAAGTTATTAAAAAATGGTCTGATAATAAGGAATTCTGTGGAAATACTATTAAATCTTCAATTTTGTTGCCATATGACAGCACAAGGTCGAGGGTGTGGTTAAAACAGTGCGTGGCCTTATGCACACTCTGACTGAAACCAATTGAATCTAGTAGTGAGTTGAAGGCAGTACTAAGGCTATTGCTGTCAACGTCCACATGAATATTAAAATCACCTACAATAATTATTTTATCTGATTTTAGGACTACACATGACAAAAACTCTGAGAATTCAGATAAAAATTCAGAATACGGGCCTGGCGCTCGGTAAACAACAACAAATATAATTGGCTGTACTGTTTTCCATATCGGATGTTGAAGATTAAGAACAAGGCTTTCAAACGAGTTATAATTAAGTTTAGGTTTAGGATTGATTAACAGGTTTGAGTCAAATATGGCTGCAACTCCTCCCTCCTCGGCCTGAGCCTCGAGGAATATGAGTATTAATATGACTGGGAGGAGTGGCTTCATTTACACTAACATATTCTTCATGTCCCAGCCATGTTTCAGTAAGACAGAATAGATCAATTTGATTATCTGATATCAAATCATTTACCAATATTGCTTTAGAAGACAGAGATCTAATATTTAATAGTCTACATTTGATTCTCCTATTCTGTTCTATCGTTGCAGTGGTTGTTTTAATTCCAATTAGGTTGTTATGTATGGCACCTCGCTGGTTTACGTTTGATTTTACCGATCTCAGTCGGGGGACAGACACCGTAGTTATGGGATTAAGGATGGGAGGCTGCTCCAAAGAAGGCACAGAGGAGCGTGTAGTGCTGTACCTGTGATTACTGATTTTACTGATTCTTACTGGAATGATATAGCTGGTCTGTGGGTTAGCAGAGTTATTTGAAAAGGAGTGAGAGTTTATGGGAGTGTGAGACTGGGAAGTGCGCTTGTACATGTGTTTACGGGGTGCAGACAGTCAATCTAAGGTCTGGGTCTGCACCCAGGTCTTGGTCTGCACGGCCTGCCGTAGATTCTCACATAGCATCTGGCTGCCGCGTCTATTGGGATGAATCCCGTCCCTACTGAACAGGGAGCCACGTTCCCAAATGGATGCTGCATGTATGCTGGAGCCAGGTGTTGAGGGTGAGTAGTCTGCTAAAAAGGCATACTCCGCGACCTCGAGATGGAAGTGGGCCCGAAATAAAAATCTTCTTCCCAGTGCTTTTTAAAGCTTCAATGAGAGTACCAAAGTCTTTCTTTGTGCGCTCACTCTGCTGATAGGACATGTCGTTATGTCCACAATGGACCACGATGCGTTCAATAGAGGTCGGGAGTGAGGGCATCAGGTCCACAGCTTTAGCCAGGATGTCTGCAACTTTGGCTCCAGGAAAGCAGTGTGTGACAGCATTAAAAAACCGTATATCCCAAGTGATGGAGTCACCAATAATTATTGTGGTTGGGGGGAAGAGCGGACGAGGAGTGCGGGGGCGTGAATGGCCGGTGGCAGGAACAAAACAGGCATTATCGGTTTCAGATGGACAAGGAAAAGAAGAGGAATATTGCTTACCATTCGGAGGGGGAGTTTGTTTTAGAGAAACGTTGCCATTTTGCCGGTTCAGGCAAGGGATGCCATCGGACCGACTGATTACCGCATCCCTCAGAAGTTTTCGGCGCGAGGCAGCGGTCCTCTCTCGTGACGACAGCTGGTCATTCGGCTTTGAAGTGGGGCTCGCCCGGGTAACCGCGTCGGCCGTTACCGGGGAAAGATTCGGCTTCGACAGGGCATCGAAGCGACTGGAGAGGCTGAGGACAGGAGGCGATGGAGCCCTACCCGAGGCTCTCTTTCGGCCGCAAACCACTTTAGTCCAGGATGGCCTGATGGTCGGTGTCGAGCAAGAGGATGGATGTGGGCAGGCGGATGGGTCCCAAAGCGCAGTATCCTGGAAATCCGCCGAGAGAGTTGTGATTTGGAGTGATTGATTTTGAGCAACGTCCAGGTAGGCTGTTAACAAGGCATCTTTGGTTTTTAAGTCCTCTGAGAGCCGACGAACTTTTTCCCTAAGGTCAGAAATTTCTTTGTTTGCATTTTCAAGCAACGAGGAAAACCTGTGGAGAAATGGGGACTCGCCAGGTGTGGAGGTAGCCATGGAGCTGGCGTTAGCCTGAAGCTAATGTTTACTACTCGTAGAAAATGTGCGGTCCTCCACGCACAGGTACGTAGATTTGCGTCGATTCTGGCTCTTTATAGAGACTAAAGGCTACCAGGGGGCTAATAAGAAACAAAAAAAACTAAGCAACTAGTACAACATTTTCTCGAAATAATACTGTTTTTCCTCCGTCTGTCTTCTCTCCCTCTACACTCTCACACGGCGTTACCTTCCGGTCACAATCCAAATTGTGCTCTCGCGAGAATCACGCATTCACTGAATGCACACATAAGGATCAATAAACAACTCAAGGTAGTTGGTGGCATACTTACCAGGTAACTGCGAGTGTGGCATGTTCCCTGATATTAATAAATTAAGTTATGTTTTCATTTATATTGCAATGTAAATAATACACTTAACACTTACAGTACACTTAACAGTCCGGTCGCGCCACCATGCCCCCGCACAAATCTCCCGGATTTTGAAAACCAAATGTTGGCAGGTATGAGTTACCCCAGAAAAGGTGACTATGCGCTGGGTACAGAGCACCATGAGCTGCCGGTCCCAGTGAGTGCTGTTGGCCATGTTGCGTCTTTGCTCCTTAGCTTCGCTCGTTGTAAACCAACCAATCAGCGCGCACCTCATAAATATTCATGAGCATACCATAAAAGGGAGAAAACCTCTCGTTTCATTCTAGGGCTATTTCAAAGGGTTGCATTAGGGTGCATAGAACAGCACCCGGGCCATTTTCAGCCCAACCAATGTTACATACCCTATTCGGAGACCTTAAAGAACAGTGTGAAATACCCTACATAATAATTCTATCACCCCTTTAATCAAAGGCCAAATGTAGACTGAAAGAGTAATCAGTTGCTGTAATCATTCTTACTGGCAATACCAAATTAGGCTGTTTTAGCGAAAACACCCCCATCCCCCTTGTGATTTAGTATGGATAAATGCTAGCACCGTGGGAAACCAAGGAACATTAATAGGCCATTTCCCACATTGCCACACAACCCTGCAGTTGAAGAAATGGATGACAAAATACATAGTCCTCTTTTAATGAAAAATGCTGAGTTCAGCTGAAGTTAGTATAAGGCTTTAGCAGTCTGTGTTGTTCAAATCATGTGGGTATTTTACAGAGGTACTTTTTAGTATAAATCTTTTCTTTTTTTTTGCTTCCCCTGATTGTGTTTCCTTGCTGACCTCTGGCAGGGGATTACGAAAGGAAACATTATGAACTTAAAAGACTATAACTTTCGAAGATAACTATTTGTTTTGTCTGACGGCTGAAGCATTTCAGCTGAACATTTTGGCACAGAATGTGGACTCTGGATTCAGGAAGGAGGATCTCTTTAGGATGATAGATATACTGTTTGAATGTATGTTATTCCAAAATGCTACATACAAACATACAAACATATAATGCTTGTTGTGCTGTACACAAAACTACATGATAACAACCCTTTCTGGCTACAACAACAGTTTATTGCCATAAAAAAATGCTTTATTAATTGTCATTTTGCATGCTTGCTGATTCAATACCAAACTTGCCCAAACTTCTGGCTACATTGCTTTTGAAGGTAACGTAACATTTTATAGACTCTATATTGCCCGTAGGTAAGGAAAGCTTCAGGGTCACACACCGCTAGGATCTGCAACCCTGAATAGGGTAAGTGGTTACAGATAATGGATGGACAGCATTTTTAGTAAGA
This sequence comes from Sander vitreus, assembly GCF_031162955.1. Classification (NCBI taxonomy): domain Eukaryota; kingdom Metazoa; phylum Chordata; class Actinopteri; order Perciformes; family Percidae; genus Sander; species Sander vitreus. The sequence continues at coordinate 14,461,530 of NC_135857.1, read as the reverse complement.
CTGCACTCACACCCCAGAAGGTCAGTCACCTCACTGTACAAGATCTTCCTCTTTAAAGGAAAGCTTTCACATGAAAGCTGGGTTGACATTTGAAAAGCACAACTTGAAAGTTGAGATTTTGGGATAGGTCTTAGTTCAAGACTTGTGAAGTGTGCTGACATTTTTAAGGCTGAGCCTGTAGAGTTTCTGAGTGTTCCTCATCTTCTCTTTTTTCATTCCTAATCATTACGTTTTCATGTAGAAAATGAATCGTCTTCACCAGTAATAAAAACATTCCACTGTGAGAGAAAAGTAATAATGAACAGAACACAGCTGAATTTTAAAATAGCAAATTTTCAATGCAAATACAATTTTACAAATGCATTTATTAATAAAGAAAATCATTACCTGCTTGGTCTATTTTTTGGTTTTGTAAATTTGTAGGGAATTGTTATTTGTATAATCGATCCACCAAACGATTTTGTTAATATGATACTATTAACTTCTTAATTTTGGGATTAAGTATTTAATACCTTCCACTGATTTTTCACAAAGTTCTAATTTAGTTTTTGCAAAGAAAGACTTGTGTGATGTATAAGAGTTCTTATCTACCTTTTGACTTTGCATCTGTCTAACAACCGGAAATGCTCTGCAATTTTCTGGAATTTTGCTAATTGTTTTACCCTGTTGAGTTATTTCCTATTTGAAATGGATTAAGCGTTAGTGCAAGGGCAACCTCAGCAGCTGGCATAGCCTTTTAGTGTACTTCCAGAAAACTGCAGGTCATTTGTTTTGCAGTCATACCAGCTGATGAGGAAAGTGCAATCAGAATTTGCGATCGTGTTACACGATTACAGAAAAACATTTTCCAGACCTAAAAAGGTCTTGTTTTGTATGTTTACTGATCGTGTTTGATGTTATCTAAGGAAGCAGGATTACTGAGCTGAGCTGACTTGATAATGGCAACAAGTAAAAACCCTGAAAAACATTTTTTATTTTACATTCCACATTCCAAATTTAGCAGGGTTTTCAACACGCTCTTTTAATTTCATGTAATTTCCACTGAAACAAAACAATATATTTCACAAAACAGAGACATTTAGTGAGTAGTATAGATTGATGGTTTGAATTATTTAATTTTAAGATTTTAGCCTATTACGTAATGATAAAACATTTCCTCAGAGTAGGATGACAAAACACTGGTTGTGGAAATAAAGTCATTATTAGCCATTTCTGTCTGGTAGGCAAATTAAATAAAATATAAATACTGTTTTAATTTAAATGTTTTTATTTGTCTTAAAAGTTCATTGTGGTGTTATTCTATAAAACCAACAATGAATTGATCATACTCTGCATAGCCAAAGCCTGAAATATCTTATTCCTCTGTTGCATTGGGTCCAAAAACTATTCAAAACACACCAATGAGTGCTAGATGACAAGTTCCTTCATTAAACCAATCCAAATTAGACCAAATTTAAGGATAATTAGGATGTGGGAACCTGGGGAAGCCCAGATGTTCCAGGTTACATTAACGATCCCCCTGCAGAGTCAGCAAAGGCGAATCAGAGCAAACACAGGACACTGCAGGGGTGGTCACACCCACATACAACTCTCTGCTGCTAGAAATATTCACTAAAGCACCACGTGCGACTCAGTCCACTGCTGAAAATAGTCCCCATCAAATGTGCTCTTTACTCCTGTTTGAGTAGCACGTAGTAATACAGTAGTAGTAAAAAATGTTTTTTAAAATGTCAGTCTTCATGATGGGAACCAATGGGCTCATATTGTACTAGAGAGACAGACTAACACGTTGTTGATTATGGTCTTTTCATGGGATTTTTTTAGACAATAACAGAAACATCTAATTTGTTGAGCGTACACTTTTTGATGAGTAAAACATTCTTTATGTTTACATATATTACAAATGCTGCCATCTATGGTGAAAATTCAATTAAAATCCTGAAGCCATTCACGAAATCTGTTGCGACGGCAGCTGAGAGCATATGTATACTTTCAATTTAAAAAGCACATTATTTCATCTCTCAAATGTTCCACTCTGACCAGACTTTCAGAGAGAATCTTTCATTTATTGACTTCTCTTTCTCTTCTAACAAATTAGAAGATTTTTGCTTTTCGCAGAATTAGATTAAGCTAATTAGAGACTTCATTGCTGGTGCCAGGTTACTCTCTCTGAGGTTCGGATCTCTTTTGCTCACTAAGTGCAGGGTCTCCACTGCCACTTGCCAGTGCAAAGAGAGTAGTCTGGAGAAGTGTAGCTGATGGGATAGTGACAACCCTGCCACTTGACAGAAATAAAAAGAAACGGACAGAGAGAAAGTGTGTATAATTTGGTGTTATTTAGCAATGATGATAGATGCAATGTAGGAGGAAAGAAGGCTGTACTTTCACCAGAGTAGCTGACTAAAGTGCACTCATCACAGAATGGAAGACAATTCACTACCTTTGCCTTTATACCACATGGCACTCTTGAATGCCTCTCAGTCTGTGAGATGTAATATGTGTAAAACAATCAGGTCTTTGTTCTCTGAAAGCTGTAATCTGTGTGTGTGTGTGTGTGTGTGTGTGTGTGTGTGTGTGTGTGTGTGTGTGTGTGTCAAATGCATACATAAATCCTTCATATGTTAAGGGAATGTTGCAAGCATCCTTGACATTTGCATTGGCCCATGTCAGTACATTTAAACTTAAAGAAATTAGCATCGGGATATCTGTTATAGTCACTTCTTCAGAAAGGGACAAAATAACAATGCTTTTCTACTGCTTACCAAGTGGTCCTTATTGTTTGTCTCGTGTTATCCAATCTTGAGTTGTCTTTCGCCATAGAAAACCTGAGTGACAGTTTTGCTTCTTAAACATCTTAGTAGTGAGTCATTATCTCATGTCCATGACTGCCCTGTTTTGGTTGTTTTCTCTCTCGAAAAGCTGAAATTTACAATTTCTAGATGACAGTTATGCACGGATGAATAAAGAAAACATCCAAGACAAAAAAGAATATTGTTTAAGGTTTGTATTATCTGTTACCAAGGCTAGGATTATCCTTCAAACATGTTATACACAGTCTATGCATATTTGACAAATATATAAACTTCAGGTTACACGTGTATAATAGACCATCATAACTACAGCATGTTTTATATTGTACTTTTATATTCTACTACTTCACAGAAACATGCAACATATTGGCATGACAGGTAGTCAATAATCAAACTACATGCACTCTCCAAAACCTAGTTTAGTAACCCAAGCTGTCTGTCTATGCACTTACATCATATGGAGAGGTCTGCTCTTCTTAACAACAGTAAACAAAGAACTGTGTTGTTTAAAAGAGGTGTCCATTAACCTGCTCAGGTGTAAAAATTCTGCTTTCATTGGCAGAACCAGGTTTGTGAATCTTGTACACATGTACACGCAACTGTAAGGACATTATTCACCATTTAAATACACAACTGTTTGACTTCAGAGATGAGCGAGATTTGGTAACTCTGGTAAGGAACAGCCCCATGCTAGAGATCATTTAAACCCACAAAGACATCTTTAATCACATATTTTCTAAGAGCATATTGGGGTTCAAAACTAGTGGTAATTAACGGAGGATTTGCTGTCAGCAGATCAATACCTCCAGCTTTCACTACAGGACATGCATTAATGGGAATGCATTTGTGAATGTAGATGGGTTTGACTCCATGCCTGCACATTAGTAATTACCAGCACAGAGGAAGTCCTTTGTCACTGTAAAGCACCGAAAAGAGATTGAACCGGTCTTTACCGAAGACATACATGTAAAAAGGGACTGTAATTCCTGTCAGTCCAATTAAATGACACCAAAAACAAACGTTACTTCTCTTTTATTGGGAGGCAGTTTCATTTTCAATCTTCACTCAGACAAACCTATTTGTTTAGAAATACACCTCAATAAAAAAATTAAAAAAAACACACCTGCACCAAATTCATATGTTTATCGCTTGTGGAGAAGTGGCATTTCCTTCATCACTTCGATGCATCTTGCAGTGGGAGGGAACCACCATGCTGCTCTTCATTCGTCTTATTTAAAGTTTGATTTCATCTGTAAAGACTCCCCCCATGTGAACTGCACAGAGGATGTGAAATAGAGTCGAGCAGTCTTCATCATTAAAAGGGTGCAACGAGTCAAAAGATAAAAGAGGACCAATAACAGCCGAGGTGAATGATCAGAATTAAGTTTTGATGACCTCAAGTGAGAGGACAGAAACTAGATTTATTGCTGTAAAATGATGTGCAAGCACACAAATGTGCTGTGCAAGTCTAAACAGCTGAAAGCAATTTCTTCATGTCTCTTTCAGGCTCTAGGTCAACCATGCCAATCCTCCCTCCCTCTCCTTACTTTTTTTCCTCCTTCCTAAATGCGCTTGAGTCCTCTGTCTCTCTCTGGTCAGAGGATGCTGACCCTCTCAGTGAGGCCTTGCACATCTGCATCCTCCCCGCCCTCCTCATCGTCGTCAGAGGCCGGCGCAGGAGGAGGAGGAACAAGGTGAGCGGGGTAAGGCAGAGTATGTTCACGGGCAAACATTTGCCAGCGGCTGTCATCACTCTCATGGGTTATGTAACGGCCACCGAGTTTAGTCTCCAGCTCCCGCAGGTCCAACCATGTCTGATAGTCCTGAGAAACGGAATTTAAGCACAGGGATACAATTTCAGTTTCAGGAACCTTGAAATTAGATTCAAATTAAATGAGCTTTTATGTGTTTATAGCACATCATCCGGTAATCACTTTAGACCTGTGTGTGTGTGTGTGTGTGTGTGTGTGTGTGTGTGTGTGTGTGTGTGTGTGTGTGTATGTGTGTGTGTACTGTGTGTTGTGTGTACTGTGTGTGTGTGTGTGAGTAAGAACTTGAATGACCCTAGACTGGTGTGATTACTTCTGAATAGGGTTGGGCATCGAGAACCAATTAATTTCAAAAATTACGATTCCATCAGAATCGTTTCTTTATTGGAATCGTTTAGAATCGTTTGGAGGATTTGGTTTCAAATTTGATCATAGGTTTCAAATTTAACATGCGCAAGTTTTGGTTTCCATCGTGGCCAGGCGCTTGTTGCGTTGCAGCCGTGGAGCCCAGTAAGCGGCACTCTACTGTGGCTTTGTTTTACGCTGAGAAGCCCAGTAAAACTGCAACCCACCATTGAATCAAAATAAAACTTTCCTCTTATTTGTGAAATAAGCATGTGACCCGTTTCAACTCCACCCCTCAAAGAATCGGAATCGAGAATCGATAAGAACCGGAATCGAGAGGAAGAATCGGAATTGGAATCAGAATCGTTAAAATCCAAACGATGCCCAACCCTACTTCTGAGAAAATGATATAAGACACTTTCATCAGTATTTGTTCCTGCAAACCATCATTGCAGTAAATTCTCAGCCATCATCATTATTAAATGTCGGAAGGATGATTATTGATTCATTCATAGTGTTCATGTTGAAACAAATACAAAGTGCTTCACAATTCAGGATGAAATTAAACAATTGTAACAGGGAGAATGCAAATAAAAAGAATGATGGAATTCATCACTCATAAATAATTTAAAATAAATGTGCCTTTAAATGAGTTTTGAATGAATTTTACAATAATAACACAAGCAGTGAATTTGGCAAACAATGTTACTCGTCTCTCAACTTATATTCAATCTCCTCCTCATCAAATCACCCGCAGCTATCTCATCTGAAACAATGTGTACGCCTGGTCAGAAGCATGCGTGAGGTGCGCACATTGTCATGGCACATTCTTTGTTTATAATACCAGTTTATGTGTGGGGAAACAGCATACGCATGGTTTTTATTCATTGTGCATTTATACATCGGGCCCCTGGTGTTGTATTTGCCATTTTCTGTAAAGGCTACAGATTTTATTGAGAGGTTTGCAAAAGTAAAAAAAAAAAAGGTGAAATTATTCTGCCACTGAATGTTTGGCTCGATGCTGTTTTAAGCCCCCCAACGTCTCCTTCCAGGCAGCGCTGCGACAGTTGACTTCAAGGCACCTAACTGTAACCGTAACCCTAACCATAACCATAACCATTGCCTAATCCTAGTGCCTTCCAGGCAGCGCTGCCTGGAAGGAGACGTTGGGGGGCTTAAAACACAGATAAACGAATTTATGGGCAGTCACCATATCTGGAAAAAGTGCTGCTTTCTGTACTTTGAATTGGGGATTAATAGTTGTTCTGTAAGTGTGATTAAAAAAAAAGTGTCAGACAGACTTTAAACCATGTATTACACAGTGTGCGTGTTAGTGTGTGCATGAAAGTAGTTTCTATATGCTACCTGTAAGTAAACGTGGCTGAGACTCTTGTCCACGCTGTAGCGTTTCCTCATCTTCACTTGCAGCAGATTGTTGATCAAGTCGGTTGCTGGAAACAAAAGAATACAGATCTGTCTATAAAACTAAACTGACTATTTGGAGTAAAAAGAAGTCTCTAAAATATTATGCCTTGGTATTTGAGCTTCATCTGAACAATTTTATCTCTGCATTGTTCTGCTTTGACAGTTCATGCAAACCTTCCTTATATACACTCAGAGAGATGTTGATTCAACTGTATATGGTCATTCTGGAGGATGTAGTTTGTGGTGCTGTTGATCTGTATTGCGTTATACAGAGAGCTGGTTCTGTTACTTAGCCTACCCTCATTAATATAAACTGGGTGGACAAAATTTTAGGAACACCTCTCTATATAACTCGATACAATTCAACAGCACCACAAACTACACCCTCCAAAATGATGACACAGTTGTATCAACATCTCACTAAAACAGCATCAAAAAATACTGAACATTATAACCTTCATGGAGACAAGATGTATTAGACTGTATTAGCTTTAGCTAGGTGTACCTAGTTAAACTGGAAACTCTGTGCAATACTAGATTCGGCAAACAATTCCTCTCGTCTCTCCCCCCCTTAGTGTTTACCATCACTGGAGATCTGTTTCCAGGGGTTGGGAGGGTACATGAAGGCAGCGTTGTGGATCTGGTCGTTGATATCTTCGTCCTCATTAAAGGGGAATGTCCCACTCAGGCTGACATACATAATGACGCCGACTGACCACATGTCCAGTGAGCGGTTGTAGCCCTGGTTCAGCAGAACCTCCGGGGCCAGGTAGGCCGGGGTGCCGACCACCGAGCGACGGAAAGACTTCTCGCCGATGATACGGGCAAAACCAAAGTCACACAACTTCACCTGAGAGAAGGAAACAGTGAGGAACAGTAGGCAGGGAGTCAGGTTGCCATTTGATGAATAAATAGAGAATTGGTGAAATGGCAGAGAGGCATTGCTTTGGCAAGTGCTTTGTAGTACTCATAACAGTGTGAAAACCATAACTGCCGCACAATGAGAATGGGTTTTAGTGTGTGTACTGTGTGTGTATTTGTGTGTTTGTGTATACCTGGGGAAAGGGATCCGCAGAGGCAAGCAGCACATTCTCTGGTTTCAGATCACAGTGAACTATGTTCTTAAAGTGTAGATGTCTCAGAGCTGCAAGAATCTGCATATACGTACAAAAACCACAAAAACAGGATATGAATTTGTATGAAGTTACCACACAGCCCAATACAAATACTTAAAAGACAAGATGACGCATTAATGTCCATATATGTATATAAGACATTGTCAGTAAGTGACACACACACACATACGCAACAACACTCGCATCATTGCATATATCTACTGATACACACCACAAATGCATCTTTGCTGGGGCGCATACACACCTGTGTGATGAGGAACTTAGTGAGCCTCTCAGGCAATCTGCCTTTCTCACTGGACAGAATCATCTCCAGCATGTCACCATGCAGCTTCTCCATCACCACAAACACTTTCTCTGGGGTCTCAAACATACACTCCAGGTTTACAATGCCCAGGTGACGTAAACTCTGAGAGAGGGACCAGAAAAGAAGAGGAGGAGGGAGAAAGGAGATAAAAGATGATATGAAAATTTGGGATTTGTATGAAAAGATGGGCAGGATGAAATAGCAAGCAAAAGAGGACAGAGTGGTAAAAGAGAAGCATACAGAGAGAGTGAGTTTTGAAAGAGCAGATTAAGTGTGAGAGACAGGAACAGAATTAAGTAAACGGAAGAGGAAAAATAGACAGAGGCAGACAGTGTCAGCTTCAATTCTCAAGAAAGGCATATTTATATGATTCAGAGGGGCATCATTTTAAAAAAACATTTAATTTGAAAGGTTGTGAATGTGGCAGTCTTTTCTTTATCTGACAGGCCAAGTGAGTAACTGTAGAGCTGAATGGAAAGTCAGGTCTTTTAGTGACCTGTGAGTCGTAAACACGTTTAGACAGCAAATAGAATAATTGAAGCTCTGTGTCCATCTACTGGTGAACAATGAACTGTGCATTAAAGAATGCATATGTTTCTAAATCATTACACAAACAAAACATGCAATTATTTCCAACAAAAACATACTGTAGGAAAAAAATACATCAAAACTAGGGCTGTCAAAATACCGCATTAATTTCGATTAATTAATCTGAGAAAAAATAACGCGTTAAAAAAAATAACGCAGATTAATCCATTCCATATTGACTTTTGACCCGGAGCCGTTCTAGCACCATTCGACTGTAAAATGAAGGAGGGAGACAAGAATGTGCTGCCTGGATCATTAATTAGAACATTTACTTGTAAAAATCTTCTTCCTGTCAACCTTGGCTACCGAAATGAAACTGGTAAACTACAGCCTCGTGGTGCATTTGAAGTTATTGTAAATGTCCTTTACCATCTGGTGGTTGTTTTTGTCGTTCAATTTACTAGTGAAATAAGTTATTGTTATTGTTATACATTATTATTAAACATTTCATTTTGACCATATGGCCTTAGCAATAAACAAGCTGTTCTTTAATGTCACCAACTGTTGTTTAGTACCCTTTTTTTTTATTTTCTTTTTTTACTTTCTTAAAAAGTATCGGTTCAGACACCATTAATTATGTATGATTAATTTCAATTAATTAATCACAGAGTATGTCATTAATTAGATTACATTTTTTAATCGATTGACAGCCCTAATCAAAACACAACATGACCATTGATTAAATCCTGAACTGACCTAATGAATACATTATTCGGTAACACTTTACTTGAAGGTATCTACATAAGAGTGACATGACACTAGAGCCCGACCGATACCGACCGATACAGATATTCCGATATATCGGATTTATATATATATATATATATATATATATATAAAATAAAAATAAATTAGTTATTTGTAGTTATTTATGAGTCCTCACTAAAATAATATGATAATGCAGTTTAAAAATAATAGTTTGTTTTATTGTCAGAACAGAGGAACATCAAAATATATTAAAGTTCTGATAAATAAATTGTATAAAAATACAAACTTAAGATATGAAACGTAAAGTCCTTTGAACAAAAAGACAATAACAAAAGAAATCAAAGAGTGTTGCCAACAGGGACGTTGTAGAGCACCCTCTGGTGGACAAACTATGCAATGGCAACACTCATAACATGGTTGAAGGGTGTTTTGTCCGTTTTTTATTTTATTTTTTTAATATTCAATTATCAGAATCATTTGTCATTATAAATGATTCTGATGAATGAATATTTAATTTATTTATTATAAATGCCGATACCGATAGTTTGGAAAATGCCAAAATATCAGCCCACCGATATATCGGTCGGGCTCTACACGACACTGTCATGACACAGTATGAAATAAGCGAAGAGTATAAAGTGAATAATGAAGCCTAATATTTTTAAATACTGCAATTGATTGAGAAATTGTGTTCCCAAAAAGGCAATTCAATTATCACTCTGTTAAGTAGAATATTTAATGCAAATATCATGCACAAAATAAGTATTACAAATGACTGTGGACGATCTTAAATCATTTCTTATAAGAAATTTCATATAATGTTGATTCATCACTAGGAACATGGTCTGCAACTGTAGAAGGCAGCTATCCGATAACTCTGACATTTGCAATCTGACCTTGATCGTGCTATTGTTAAACCACACAGCCCAGGCTAATGTTTCCTAAACTGATTGTCTCAGTGCTTTCATACTATTATCCTGTTAAAACACCCATAAGTACTGTGAGTGTGGGGTTTTTCAAAAACTGTCCACACTGAATCATCTGCTTCTAATAAGTCAAAATAGAGGACACTTTTGTATGCACTTCCTTTTAGAAATGGTTCATAAAGGTCCCATATTGTGTTCATTCTCAGGTTCATTGCCTGTATTTGGGGTTTTTAGTGGAACATGTTTACATGCTTTAATATTTAAAAGAAAACATTGTTTTTCTCATACTGTCTGTCTGAATATATCTGTATTCACCCTCTGTCTAAAATGCTTTGTTTTAGTGCCTGTCTCTCTATAGCCCCCCTTCTAAAAAAGCCCAGTCTGCCCTGATTGGTCAGCGTCATCTACGTACGTTCTCAGAGTCTCTGCACCGCCGTTGCAGCCAGGGAATGACTGTATCGGCACTGTAGCAGCACTTTCTACTTAAACATAGTATAGTTTTGACATTACAGCCATATGGAAGCACTGACGTGTGAATGGGTGAATGAGAGGCAAATAACCCTAACCCGGTTAAGGCGCTATATAAATGCAGTCCATGCAGTCCATATTGCACCTGCTTTATAATAAAAAAAGACATGGAAATCTCACTTTTATGTGACCAACATGATTTATGAGGAGATATTTAGATATTAAAATAAATCACAGTCAGCATTTTTCATGTATGTGCCAACATAACTAAGAACATCAATATCCAATAGATAGCATAGCACCGTTTCAGCATATCTATGTCGGACAGCCATTTACAGCTGCAGTGAGACGTATGTGTGCGTTTACCTGCAGTATGGCCACCTCGTTCCTCAGCTGGCTCTCCTGCTTGGTGGGAAAGCGAAGCTTGTCAATGACTTTGACAGCTACGTCCCTCCCAGTCTTCCTGTGCTTCCCTGATGAAGAAATTCAGTTTTAGTAGCAGATGTGGTTGTAAATTATGTCAAAAACATGTGGACATATATTGGGCCCTGTACTTAAAATAACACTCCATTGATGTAACATTGCACTATTATAACATTGTTGGACTCGACTCGGATTGTGTGAAATCGGTTCCCTTTGAAGACACATCTACTCACAAATGTATCAGTATACATGTGAGGTGATGTATTGTCTTGTAACTTTAGACACCATTATTATACAGCACTATAACACTATTCATTTCCTTTACAAAATACAGCAATCTAGAGCTCAATCAGCATCACTGGACATATATCGACATACCTCCATACACAACTCCAAATTGCCCAGATCCCAGCACTTCATCAGCAAAAATCTGGTACACTGTACCAATATCCTGTAGGAAAGCAATTTTTCACACATTCATCAGCATCCTCCATGTATAATTAATTTAAAGATTGAAGAAAATTGCTAAAACTTGACAAAAAGTCATACCACATTCTCTTGGATTTGACTGTTGGACACAGATATGCTGATTGAAGCTTGTCCTAAAAATACAGAACCAGGAACAACATAAAGGTTATACAGTATTGTGAGTTGTTAATTGTGTATCATTTCTTAAACACAACTTGTCAACTACTAATCCCTTATGTGTGTTGTAGGGTATTGACAAAAAATCATGTTTGCTCAACCTCACCTTGAGGTACTAAACTTGTGAAAGAACAGCTTAGCTTACTGGAAGAGTCTGCTCTTTATTTGACCTCCATCAGGGTGTATTTGTGTAAGTTTGTTCACTTTTGGTCTATTGTTTCTTGAGCACCCAGTTGGCTCGTGAGGGAGCAACAGCACACACTTTTTTGGGCATATTAAACTGACATTCCCATCCATAAATCTCAAACTGTAATGTGCCAGTTAGTAAATATATCAAACCAAAAACGCACCACCAGCATTTGCCTGCTCTCTACTTACTGTGAGTTGTGTTCCCCTCAGCTGGTGGTGCGTCCTGAAAGATGACTGGCATGAGGGCCTGGCGAATGGCGCTCTCCCAAGCCTTGGCCACCTCACGCCCAATGCCGCTGTTGGGAGCTACTTGGCTGGGGGAGGGAGGGGTCGGGGGGAGAGTCTGGGGGTTGCTGGGGGACGGAGGGGGGAGAGTGTTGGGGTCTTCCCCTACAAAGTAGCACATAGTGCCTGTGATGAGCTCGAAGCAGTGAGGATTTGTGCCTGGGGGGACGAGAGTGAAGTTGCCAGCAGGGCGCACCTCCAGGATCTCAGACAGAGGGATATCCTGCAAGAGGATGGCCCAGTGAGGTTGCACACTTCAAATACATGACCTGAGATCATAGCTTTTCATGGAGTAAACTATATTTACCTTGTAGTATTTGTTGGTGGTGTTGTTCTGGAAAAGGATGATGCACTTACAGTCCAGACGCCAGTAGTGCCTCTTCCTCTGTTGGGTGTTGGAGTAGGGTGGGATGGGGTTAACGAAGGTAAGGCAGGACATTGAGGGGGGTGGGGGGGTGGACGAGAGAGGACAGAGGGTAAGGGATTGGGTACGCATCGTGGGCAAAGTTAAGGGATCAATATAAATGCATTTCAAGTTCGGCGGTGACGTCCAGAAGAAGAGAAGAGTGGCCAGATGAGAAGAAGGATGAGCAGGAGCACAAGCTGCAAGAAGAGAAGGTGAAAACAGAGAGAAAAGAGAAAGGAGACAAAAGTGAAAGAAAGAAAGAAAGAAAGAAAGAAAGAGAGAAAGAGAGAGAGAGAGAGAGAGAGAGAGAGAGAGAGAGAGAGAAAGAAAGAAAGAAAGGAGCGTGTTAGTGAAGCCAAAAAGGAAAAATCGAAAAACAAGACTAGAGAGGCAGCAATGTTTCTTTGAGGTAAGACAGATATAAAAGAAAAAGGAAACAATAAAGTGCATAAAGTGAAATGATCAAGGTTGAAACTGTTGAGAGAGGAGCTGGTGTACGGAGGAAATGAACAAGGTCCTTTATGTCTCTGAGTGAGTGGAAAGTAAACAAAACAAACTTGCTAAACCATAGAAAAGAAAGTGAAGAAATAAAAAATGGCTTAAATCTGTATGTTCAGCAACGACAAAGATACTTTTCAGGAGAAATGGTTTAGATACCCAAAGAGAGGGAATCAGGGGAATTATGGGTAATGTTTTTACCAGTGTGTCCTTATTGCTGTAGTGAACCACCCATCCTTCCTTGATAGCCGTACTGGATCGACGGGTTGTCTGTCTCACCGACTGCACCACCCTCATTAAAGGGATGTAAACACTAGAAGAAGGACAGAACTCAGTAGGTAAAATGTGTGTTTTATTTTCTGTGTGCACCGTTATAATCTATAACCATTTTTCTCCAAATGTCTTCCTCATACCTCTGGTCTCCGCTGGTTCCATCCTGGTTGTTGTCAGGAGAAAAGGACCCAGGGATGCTGCAGGCCTCGTCTGAGTCATCCATTGAAGACTTGTCAGAGGCGTCGTAGTCACTGCTGTAGTCCATGGGCACCTCAGGGTCAGCACTGGGACTCAACATGTCTGGGGGGGAAGAAGAAGGAGAGAAGGGGTTGAGTGGAACTTGATTTAAAGTGACTGTGTTTAAAATGCTGTGAAAACATACTACTACTTGCTACTGCTATGACTACAACTAAGACCTCTATTAGAGGACTACAGCTTTACATGCATCAAAGTATCAGAGTAGCGGTAATACTTACCGCTGTTACTTCTGTTGTCTGAGAAGATAAAAGCATTACTGCCAGTGAGTTTCAGTCTTGTTAGATAATGTATTATATCATGTATGGTTATTAGAGTAACTTAGTTGTGACAATGGAAACATGCAGATGAGAAATCAATATTCTTTATCAAATCCATGCAGGGTTAACATATTCATAAAGACATAGATTTATATATCCCCTCACCTCCAATGGTCTCCCCGAGGCAGTCATTAGGAACCTTGTACACACAGCGTTTATGGCAGTTAAACTTGCAATCTGAGAGGAATAAAACACACATTCTGATCAGATTACATGTAATCCGATTAGATTTGGCTTTTATTCTGCATCAACCTGGCCGTCCAGAAATAGGTCTCTCTATTTGTCTGTACTCACCTTTGCACTGTAGGCCCTGCCTAAACAGTCCTCGGAGAAGCCTCTTGCAGTACTGGCACACCGTCGGTCGTGTGTACGAGTGGACAGCAAACGTGTGGGGCACCTTCACCTTGCTCATCAGGATCTTGTCCAAATGAACTGGTCGGCCCGTGTAGAAGCGCCGGGCGTCACTCGGGGTCCGTGGCTAACAGAATTGAGAAGAAACAAAGATTATCAATTTAACTGCGTGGGTAAAGAAAATAGTAAGAACACTTTTGGCAGCAAGGTAAATTACCACCAAACTAATTAATTACTAAAGCATACATTTATTAAGAAAATGTCTTATCCTTAATCCTGCAACAATTGATTTTTGTTACTTGGGGGCACAGGAAAAAAGTTATGAACACAACACTGACACATCATTACCTATGGTGAACTTGTTAGCAAACAGCTGCCTACATCCAGAAGTTACAGGGCAACATTATTATTAACTTGGAGCCGTGTTTCTGTCCACCTGACGATTGGAATGAACATTTTACTCTCTTTTAGTTCTGTTTTTGGCCTCTACCAATGCCTAAGAGAAACATCTTACACATTATAGCTGCTAAATGCTTCACTATGTTCACCACATAGTCACTAACTGTGTCTGTCTGGTGTTTGGTGCTGAGAAGGTAGTGTACAGTGTTTTTTTTAGAGCTGCCTTCTGCAGCTTAAGACCACACAGGACAGAAAAACTAGCTGAAACTCTCTATAAAGCTTATAAAGCTAAGGTGAGCTGCAGACTCAAATAATAATTCTGTGGAGGTTGAATAGGAGCGACCTCTGTATGAAAATATAAATTATAGTTGCTTTAAACGTATGTTTCTTCTCTAGCTAAATGGTTTCCTTTCTCTTCTGAAATTAAAGTGGATTTATAGGGGAAATCAATCAGCAATCATATTTTGTTTTTTTTGCCTTAATTGAGCTGAATAGTTTACTTAAAGTGTTTACTCAAATTGCAATGGTTATACCACTTCCAGTGTAATACAGTCATGCAGTCAGTTTTGGTTTGATTCTGCAAAGGTTTGCACCTTATCTGCCTTTGGTAGAAAGAAGTTTCAATGTAAATTGTTCGGACAGGACAGGACATTGTTTCTGGAAAATTGGTAGTGGTTTAACTGCCATCACAAATGTTTTCATCACGTTTCCGTCTCAACCTAAAACTTTTTAAATCTGTGACTAAACTGGGTTGAAGTGGGTTTACCTAATTTGTGACATCAGCTCAAAGCTGTTTGACCTGACTAGAGCGTTGTGTGCATGAATCCACCAATACCATTTGTGTGTGTGAGCGGATGAGGCTGGCGTCCTCTGTGCACGTGGAGGCCGTCCCTACACTGTACACTGACTCAGTGGTGGAGAGACGCAGGGACTGGCTGCTGCTCAGAGAGGTGGTGGACAGACGCCGTTTCCGAGCTCCACTGCAGTTGTTTGGGATGCTGAATGCACAGCGCTTGTGGTAGTTTAGTCCACATCCTGCAGGGGGCGGCATGAATCAAAAAACCAGGGCGGTGAGTGGAAGAGATGGAGCATATTTGGTGAGTGTTACAATTCATTTCTCAGATAAATTTGCAGACCACATCATCTTTTCTTATTCACACTTTATCTCCCAATTTTCCTCACCGTCACACTTGAGCCCTTGTCTGACCAGTCCGAACAGCATCTCTCCACAGTGATCACAGAAGGCTGGGGCCCGGTATGAGTGCACGTTGAGTGCATGAGGCCGAATTTGGAAATCTTCAAACGTGGCTGCAGCTAAAAGATATAACAGGCATACAGCGTGGTCACAGTGGGTGTCAAGATACAATCAGACTACTAACTGGGCAGTATAAAGAATGATTGAATGGGTGAGATAGAAACAGCATGGACAATTTGAAGGGTTTTCTTCCTGACAGGGGAGCATTAGAGATTAAAACAATGAATGAACAGATTAGGCCAGTGCAAGATATTGCCTGTAGTAAAATAAGCAGATAAGGACTGATTACAAGAGTTGTGATGCAGAGTAACAACAGTAATGAAAGGAAGATAGCAGAGGAAAGGAGAAGGAAGGTCATTTAGATTTTAATATGGCTATCTTGTACACTAATGGCACAAGATAGCCATATTTAAAGAGGAGAGAAGAGAAGAGAGTTGGTTACTTACCAGAAAGCACCACCTCCACCAGATCTCCTTCTTGAATGTCACTGGCACCTTTAACCAGTTGCAGGATGTTGTTGGTGGTCGTGTCATGCTTGAACAGCAAAATCTTGTCATAAATGCCATAGAAGCCGCACTCTGGGAACTAGAGAAGATAAAGCATAATGGAAATGTAGGTTAAGAGAATCAACTGCAGAAAAGGCAACATTTTGATTAACAATCTCAGATTTGTTGGAAGACATGTAGTTACATTTCATATAATACAATAAAGGGCTTTATATCAGATATCAACAACAAAAGCTTTATGAGTGCATGTTTGCAGATGTTCCAGTCAAATCAACAGTCCACTGAGCTTGACAAGAAAATGCTGTAGTTCAAATAAAATCACGAGTGAGAAGATATTCAATCAGAACCAACCTGTAACTGCAGAAAATAAGCAAGGCTATGACATGACATTTTCTTTGATTTATTTCACAATGTTTGTATATTAAATTTTTCTTCAAGACCTAAATATTGGCTAATGTACACAGGGTTTTAACTAAATATGTACAAAATAGCATGCAGCTACTATATACTGTTTCCTAGGACCCCATAAAAGATGACAAAATATATATAAAAAGAAAAACATGGTGTTTTGAAGCAACGTGGAGAAACATGAACAGCCCCCATTTCAATAAGTTCTTTTCACACAGAGAACATTGTTATGAATCTAAACGGTGAAAAAAATATACAAAATATAACTAAAATGCAAAAGACAGAGCATTACAGTAAATGACCAGTAATTTAGACCTTGTCTTTGGTAACTGTGCCACACGTAGACAATCTACTCTATCAACTCATCAGTCCTTCTTTAAGTGCAATGCATATTTACGCTATAATATACTCAAAACTACACCAAACATCCTCAACAGTCACTGCTCTGCTGTTTTTTTATTAACAATAACCTGCTACAATATTCACTGTAACATTTGGAAACAGTGCAGTATAAACATGGTTCATGTGCAATGTACAACATGTACATTACAAGAATGTCTATGTGTTATCAAGCATATGCTGTTACTGTATGCCCTCAACTAATTATATCATACCCTGCTATGTAAAGCCACTGGAATATACATCAGCCAACACAAACAACCATACACACAACCACACACTGATATACAAGAACCACTGGCTGAATCCCACAAATCAAGCAACTTCGTCAATGTGGAAAGGGGGACAAAGGAGAAGCTCTATCCTATCTTCATATCAGTCATATACACGTACACACACACACACACATACACACACACACACACACACACACACACACACACACACACACGTTTCCATGAAGCTCTTCCAACGATATGAGAGTGTCACTCAGAAATCAACAGAGCAAAGAAGGCTGTCATAGGGAAACCCTGCTCTCCTGAATAGTTAATACTGGTTCACTTCAGTGGCCACACCACACAGGACACCACTGCCACACACACACACACACACACACAAAGGGAAACAGAGATAGAGAGGGATACTGTAGATAGATAGATAGATAGATATACTCTGAGGTTCAATATGTGTCTTTTAGTAAAAATATGCCAGACACACTGAGTATGACCAGATGGAGAAGGAAGAGAAAGAAAATGTTTTACACACACACACACACACACACACACACACACACACACACACACACACACACACACACACACACACACACACACACACACACACACACACACACACACACACACACACACACACACACACACACTTTTTTCTTGCTTGTTGTTGTTTTCCCCATAGTGGAGATCTGGCCATGGCTCTAACAACTTACAGGAAGGGGAACCCTGGTCTCCACCTTGGAACCACACAATGACACACACCTCCTCCTCACCAACAGACACACCCTCCTTACAAACAGCAACACACACACCCTCTCTTCTCCCCATTTCCCTTCTTTCCTCCTAAATACACACATATGCACACAAGCCTCCCTCAGTTTCCCAACAGGGACTCCACATAACCACATTTGAAATCCGGGCCTGGCTTATACCGCTGCAAAGCTGCACAGCCCCCCATCCCAGCGAGCGGGCTACTGCTACTGACCTCACAGTCAACTACAAGACACCAAAAGCACACTGGTGCCTTTTTTTTCAAAATCTGCAGAAGATCATAACCTGTTTAACAAACATTACATCCAAAGAACAAATCACAGACACAAGGTCAAGCCCAAAACAAACCATAATAACAAGGTAAAGAGGTGTGAAAGTAAATCCATGCAGTGCAACCACTTAAACAATACATGTTTAGCACACCTATTATGCAAAGTTGATTCACAAACATGGCAAAAGAAAACCCAGAAGCATGATTACGCACGGTAGAAGAGGACAGAATTAAATAAAAACAAAAAGATTTTCTTTAAAATTATTTTAAGTTAGTGATTTACCCCCAAACTTTTATCCTTTTTTTTTTTTTTTTTTACAGAATTTTCAATATCTGTGCTTCTCAATACGACAAACTCATATGTTGTTGGTGATTGTAACTCTTTATGTCAATAACACCTTTAATCATGCAACAACTTGGGTTTTAAATATTACAGTCCTACAATTTGGTCCAACATTTGCTTGATCCAACCCACAACTGTGGACACACACTAGACTTAGTGTTTACACTTGGTTTGGTTTTCTAAATAGTCTCTTCATTGGAGATCTCACCATTTGACCATATGTGTATCTTGTTTGATAGTTTTCCAGGCAACGACACATCTGTGGTAACAAGAGCCTTGACCGAGGTGTGACGAGGTGCCCAATCTTTCACAGGAGGGTAGAGCCTGACCATGGCTTGGTGAAAAAAGATTTCATATAATACAGTCAACTCATGTGGAATAGATTGTGTGTGAATGTTAAGCATTATTGTTTGACATTTAGGCTCTGACCTCGTCGCACCCCACAAAGAAGCACCAAGCTCAGCTCAGCAGGGAGTAATGATAATATCTTTCCCCCTTGGGGAACGAAGACTCAGGGCCTATGAGGGATGATGGGGTGGAGGTGCTATACATCAGAATAGCTTTCAGGTCAGCATGAAAAGAGTGAGCAGAGCACTGATGGCTTTAAGAACACCGCCATGATTAAAGGGGCGAGAGAGAGTGACATGTGAGTGAAGCGATGACTCAAGTTGGGCTCTTTGACTACCCACAACTCTGAACAATCCATTAAACACACTGTCAACTGTTTTCAAAGGGGCTATTTCTGTGGTAGTAGTTCCAGTAAAAACGATTTACTGAGGCTTTAGTATAGATTATCCAGAGTAACAGGAACACTGAAGGGAGGCTGCTGTTGAATTTTTGCAATTTTTCAATGCTGTGAGCAACACAAATTCCAATCATCTCCATTGTACAGGGGTGGAGGCAGAGATGGCCAGATAAAACCAAAACTATCTGCATGTCTAGATACCACTAGTGATAGAAGAGAAAATATGTTTTTTGTTTTGTTTTGTTGAACAGACCATTTTACCACGAATAGACGTCCACATAAATGTTTCTGGCTTTGGTCAATTAGACGATGCAGATACTTATAAGAAGAGGCTCCAAACTATACCCAGACCAGACCAAGGACTCCGTCAGGAGTGAATCATGTAATAACTGCATGCATCAGTACCTGGGATTGCCACAAATAAGACCAACTGCTGCCACTTGTAATTACAAAACACCCACAGAGCCCAGATCAGAGGAGACTCCCAAGTCATTTGTAAGCCCCACGCCGCTGTTTGATGCCAGCCTCTCTGCTATTAACCTTACACTGTTACTGTTACTGCTCACTTCTTTTCCTGAGCAACTCAAGAAATAAGACAAGTCATATTATCCTGCGCCTTCTGTCCAAAACATGCACAATGTACCGACCGCAACTGCAGTTGCCACGTCTGTGCAGACCACAAGTCTTTACAGCTCGACTGAAAAAGCACAATATCCCAACTCCCCAAAACCACGGTTACCTCAGAGAAAATTACCATTTTCTGCTTTTCTTGGTTCCCCGTCCCAGTTCTCAGTGAAAGTACAGGGTGGGAAGAGCACAAAAGCTGAACAGTACTGCTGTCTGTATGTCAACATGGTGAAAAATGACATTAGTTGTCTAGTAATTACATTTGTGTACACTGTATATCTGGCTATGAGGGAAGGAGCTATTGTTGCAAGAGATTGTGTGTGTGCATGTGTGTAAAGTCTGCAGACAAAGAGCTGGCAGTAGTATCATACAGCAGTATAGTGTAGTGTGGTTTGCCTGGAGACAGGGCTGAGTCTCTAGCCGGTTTCTTTCGGTTACCAGGGATCAGGTTGCCCTGCATTGCCTGCACTATTCCTGCAGCTCTTCGGGCCAATGAAGCCATTTCAATCAGGAGAGACTCCGTTGCAGATATGCAAACATTTATTAATAAGATATAACCAGTAAGTACAAATAATTATTTGGAGATTAGAGTCCATTGTAAAGGGGTATCTATACAAATCTAATGTTTAGGAAAACCAAACATATCCCCCAATGAGATCTAGACACTGGTGGTGGTGAGAAAATCCGAAGACGTAAAAACGAGCCGTCAACCGGGAGAAGACCGAGAACACCGTCAAAAATGCCTGGAGGTAGAAGGGGAGGAGGCGGGTCGCACTCTCGTCTGAAAATACAACTGACAGAAGCAGGAGAGATTTAAAACATGGTAGTATGCTGTGATTGGTTAGAACGTAAGTGCCCGATTCTTATTGGTATACAGAACCGTAACACCCACTGCCCAGCTAATCAGTTAAAGAGAAGAGAGACAACGTAATAGAAGTCTCCCTGACAGAATTTACGCTGAGCTACATTAAGAGTGAAATGAATTATGGACTACTGTTTTCTTTACCCCAACCACTCCCTCTTATTCTCCCATCACTCTTAATTTCCTCCTCAGTGCCTTGTTTATCAACCTCTCCCCAATATTCTTCTGGGCTGTCCAGCTTTCCTTATCAAAGAGTAGAATCTTACATTTACCAATACAGTATATGTTTTGTGAGCCTCTCTGAAAAGGAACAACATACAAAAGGAGAAAAGGATGCATAAAGAAAAGCATTATGTCATCTTTTCTGATCTAACATTGCCCTCAATGTGGTCCACTCCCTCTCTTGCAAGCTGATGTAATGTTAAGCTCGGCCAGTGGTGCTTGTACTTGCCAATGACTTAACTAACCTTTCTTCAAAGGCTGGATGCTGTGTTCTGTTCAGGACGTGATGAAATGATTTCCATCGGATCAGACTGAGCATAAAGCAAAGGAATCTAGAAATCTACACAGTACAACGAGAGAAAGTCGATTTCAAAGATTCTTTATTTCCATTTGTTTGTCGTACTGAACTATTTCAGTTCCGATCCATAAACTGTGTTTTTGTTCTTCTTTTATTTACTGTACGTGCCTTTTAAAGTTTAATTAATCGTTTCAGTCAAACAAAAACGCCTAATATTAGATGGTTTCCAGCTTCTCAGATGAACATTTTTGGGTTCTGGACTGCCTGGCCAAAACAATTCATTGAGATCACTTTGGGCTGTAGGAAATTGTGATGAGTATTTTTCACAATTTTTTGACATTTTATTGAAACTTATTGCCACATTAATTGATAATAAAAAGAATGAGTTGCTGCCCTGGATTTATTGCACAGTAGTTACAATAGTTGCAGTCAAGATTTATTTTATACATTTACATTATTTTATGGATTATATATCCAAGTCTACTGTACAGTATGTAGAATTTAGATTTATAATTTACATTGTTGTTAGGACTATGAAGGAGTCAAATATGATAGCTTATTACAGAACAATAATTTAACCAATCATTTTTTTGGTGCACTTTGGTTTTACAAATGCATTATATTTACATACTCTTCCCCCATTAAGGAAAATATGACACAACCGAACTTTGATGCACACGTTGGGTCAGTGTATGTTTTGGTCATTCGATTTTCATTTCATAAACAGGTATTAAAAAACAAAAAAACGAATGGTTATTTGATTTTCGTTTTAAAATACAAAATTTGAAATTTAAATAAAAGGCGTTTTTTCCGTTTCATTGTCAAAAGGGGATGTGAAAATTTAAAACATGCTTCGATTTTCATTTTCTATTTCATATAACAAAAAATTTAATCACTAGATAACAGAAATGAAAAAATGCCTATTTTTCATATTCTGAGACCGGATGTTGCATTTTCAAGGCAGTAGCACGTTCTCTTAATACATCCATGAGTAGCACCGGTGTAGCCTACCAGTTTTGCTTTAAACCAGGCTGCAGTTGAGGGAAACTATAGCCTAACTTCCTGAGCGACTGATCATCCGTTTTTTGCACCTCTTTACATAAATATACATAAATATGGCTATGAAATACATAAATGAGGCATACATATATGCATTAGTCATTATAGTTCAATGTCCTATATGTTTTACTTGTATTTATTTCAGGGGACTTTTATTTATTTCCGTCTATTTATTTGCACGTTATTCAAAGGAAGTTTGGTTATCTCACAGACTCTGACTAAAAGCAACTAGCAAGCCTGCCTGACATCAGTGCATCAAAGCATATCACTATCTGCAAAGAAAAGAAAATATGAATAAAACACGAGCGCAGCAGATTTGTCTGATTCCCAGCTTAGCTAGAGTGGGTAACACCAGCTCTGCAGACGGACCAGAGTCAGTCAGCACCGGGGAGCGAACATAGAGCGAACCGGGGACCCAGGTCACAGGTTAGGTTACACCTGCTAGCTAGCTGCAGCGGCAGCAGCGAACATTAAAACATTAGACCCAGCACCGGAGATCTGATCACCATGATCTGATCCCGAACCGCCGGTGACTTTCTGCCAGATCAGCAAGCTTAACGACAACAACAGAAAGTTTGCTGGGACCAGACTTTGGCGCTGTAACGGTAACGTTAATGTAACAGTAGCTGTGAACTGAAAGTCAAGTCCTCAGCTGGTTTGACTCTCTTCTGTCGGGAGAAGTTGTCTGCTGCGGGTAGAGACAGCGAGTCAGAGGAAGGCAGGGAGAGAGGGTAATAAAGAAATGTGACATTATGAAATAAAAGTCCCTCCAAGCATTATCAAGAGTATAGCTAGGTTTTCAAAGTAATTTTAGCCTGGGCTGAAAGCAACACTGACAGTGGTAGCCTTTACTGCCGCTGTTGCATTGGAAATGACAACATCCGGTCTCTGAATATGAAAAAACAGGCCTTTTTTCGTTTCTATTTTTGAGTGGTTTTATTTTTTGTTATAAGAAATAGAAAATGAAAATAAAAACATATTTTAAAATTTCTCCCATCCGCTTTTGACCATGAAAAGGAAATAAAACGCCTTGTATTTCAATTTCAAATTTTATATTTTAAAACGAAAATCAAACAAAAAGTGACAGTTGTACTCACTCGGTGTGTACACTACACACACAAAAACATTGTTCATCATATCATATCAGCGTGATGTCATGGAACAAGGCTTTTGTGAGTGAAATCTGAGCTCAAAAACACTGTATTCAAACACGCACACACACACACACACACACACACACACACACACACACACACACGCATGATGCCACAGTGTTGGCTGCCATTTCCTATCCTCTGCGCTCATATTCTGTTGGTTTGTTTACCACCTCTTCGACCACCTCTGGTCATATGATGCAGGTCAAAAGAACAGAGGTAGCGATTGAGATCTTTTGCATGAAGTGCAGCAAGTGCAGACAAAGTGGCAAAACATTCACATTTTAGAAGCATTAGATTGACTTCTTGTCATGATTAAGTGCTCTGAGAAGTGAATGAATTGTAATTTTACTCAAGGACAAGCAAGACAAAACTTAGAAATTTAACTGAAAGGACATGCAAGGAAAGGAACAGCAGGAGGGGCATGCAGGGTTTCTCTCAATGCCACAGCAACAGGTTAGCATCCCCTTACACAAGCACTGATGCTTACAACACAAGCACCAGAACCGCTGTCCAGTTGAGTCGGTCGAGTCACTTAGACCTTGAGGGCCTGTCAAACGGCTGTGGAGCACGGCTTCCAAATACAGACCCTCTTTATATATAAAGACGCTGCATGTGTGAAGAACACAAAGACTTTTATGTCGTGCTGAGAAAGCCGCTTGCTTCTACTTTTCATCCTCCCCATCACTTCCCCTCCAGCAGCTCAGCATGAGCCACCTTTGACCACCAAGCCGCACAAAACACACAAGCACACACACTCAGGCACACAATCTCACTCATAATCAGACTGATGCAACAGCTTCAGTGCCATTTAACCAAAGCTGGAGCAGTTTATAGACATGCAGCAAATTTAAGTAGCTACTCATCAATAAAGTAAAGATCAGGCCTGTATTTTGTCTGATGAAATTATTCTTATAAAAAGGGTATTTATGCAACCTTACAGATGTTATTTGCTCCGTATAGTTTTAATTCTTGTAAGGAAGCAAAATGGCTCAAATAAAAGCAACTTGTACAACCTGTAATGATGTGAATTCACACAGGGAGCATGATACTTGGGATGTAACGTATACTCTACCAACTGATCTGTCAGCTATTAGAGGGGGTTGCTGGTGGTTTCTTTGACATGAACTTCATTGACATGTTTTTCCCCAGATAAAAGGTAAACTACTCAATGTCCATGACCTAACAAAAAAAGGACTTGTCTTACTGCCTTGGGCCAGGAGCCTTCACTGCTATATTGTTCTCAGTACCATTCTACACACCATATACAGCATTGTTTTTAGTTATTTATTTAGTAGGTAGAAGTAGTGCCAGTGGCATAAGTAAATGTTGTTTTTGTAGAGTTGTCATTACTAGCAATACTACAGGTATTACTGTTCCCTCCACAACACAGGAAACTGAAACCTTAAGAATCAAAGTTGTAAAGTAACATGCCTATAAACACACACACACGTTTCTATGAAGATATGAGAGATGAGAGATCAGGAGGCTGTCATAGGGAAACACCTGCTGAGTGATAAGAATACAAAGAACAACAAAAAACTATTTATTAGGTTTAAGAGCCATCCAACCAGTTAAAGACTTCCCATGACATGGTCAGCATTGAATGTATAAAGAACTGTAGTAATGAAACTTGAAACTGTTCTTTGCCGTTGTTGCTTTATTTTTTTAATAGTGTATTGAAGAACGCCTAGGGGACTGAGATGATACAGAATGACAGGAGCTGGATTTGTGTATACATAGTGCAGTATGTTACAGATCAGGCCAAACTCCAATGATGACAACGCATGATGAATTGAGAATCTGCATGGATAAAATACAAAATGTGCTGTATGTGACTCAGCTCTGTAAACAGTGTGACCTCTATAGCCCTACATGGTCCTCCATGCTGATGTGTTTCTGCAACAGAAGCTGGCTATCACAACAGGAACTTGATCCAGACATTTTATAGTCAAGAGGAAACATGCTGCATCCCTCCAAACAACAGACATTGTTTAAACATCCACGTTTTACTGTCTAACAAAGCATACAGCCTCCTCGTGTTCACACTCACATTCTCTAGAATCATGCTGGACGGTTGTGATGCACCTGTACTGTGTGTGTGTGTGTGTGTGTGTGTGTGTGTGTGTGTGTGTGTGTGTGTGTGTGTGTGTGTGTGTGTGTGTGTGTGTGTGTGTCATAACTACCACCATCCTTGTTAACATGTCAGGCACGGGACACAGAAAGAACCACCCCACCTTTTCTGAAAGTGATGAAGTGTTTAATGAGGGGTTGCCGTGGCAACTTGCATTTAAAGACATCAACGCTCTGCCCTCATTAGCTCTCACAACTTGGCACAACGCAGGAATTTTTCCCTTTGTGCTGACACTGTTAGCAATGGAACAAACGTGGCGATGGCCCGGCGCTTTATTTTTAACCCCAGTGAGGTCACATGCTGACGAAGAGATGGAGCAAACAAAATGCCCTCCCTGTGCCCTCAGTCACTTGTAGAGTCATGCTGGCTTTAAGAAAACAAAAACAAGAACATGTTGTCTTTAGAACACTCACAGCAGTGAGTGACAGCTCTGTGCCAGGAGGACAAGAAAATAAATAAGACCCGTGACGTCTGGGCTTGGCATACACAAAGATGGAAAACCCAATGAGGGTGAATTAACACAGAAAGTGTGTACACAAGGATGGACAACTGAAAAGGTGAGTGACGTGGTGCAGTTCCCCATGCTCTCATGATAACGTCATGATCTAACGTCATGCTGCCTGCAACACAAATACCCCTGTCATCAGAGGTGGATGATCTGAGGCTTCCTGTTTCTTTCTGTTCATCACCGTCAACTCTCCTCACATAGACACAAACACACACTCAATACACAGACGTAACCACACAGGAGAGAACGTGTGTGAATACATACACAAGTGGCAAGAGGTTCAAAGCTAGTTGAGAGCTTGTGCAGCAGAATATCAATCAATGGAAATAATGAGAATCCATTCAGCATGATCATGATCTTTGCAAAGAGACATTAAACACCACATGCAGAAGCTCTTCCTGGATTAAACATGTTTCCTGTTGAAACCTGATACTGGGGAAGAACATAAGTGTAAACTTATGGGACATATATTGGGGAGGTAAGAGTAGTTTTATTTATTGGATGAGGATAAAAATTGGGCGTGCAGGTCGGTGTGCCTGTGAAAGCCCAATGATTTTCTTACAGTAAGCATGGCAGAGAGATAACGTAAAGCGTTTGCATTGTACATTGGTCGGTGTGTAAAGGTATAGTTTCTCATGTTCTTAATAATGTTCTTATGTTTTCCCCTGACTCAGATGTTCTGTGTGTATATAGTCAGGTTTACATTCCTGACCTGCTGGTTTCTACATACCAGAGATAACTGTAAACCTGCGAGACTGGAGGAGGGAGTGTACACACAACACAAAATGTAACAGTGTATTCATAAATATGCATACACAAATGCATCACCACTCACACACACAAACATGCATACCTAATAATTTTACAGTGGAAAAAAAAAAATCAAGCACATGACCCAAAGAAATACAAACAACACACATACACACACACACACGCGCGCACACACACACACACACACACACACACACACACAGCGTCTCACTATCTTTGTGAGGACCCGTCATTGACATAATGTATTCCCTAGCCCCTTACCCTAACCTTAACCATCACAATTGAATGCCTAACCGTAACCCTTACCCTAACCATAACCTAATTCTAACCCTAATCCTACAACCAAGTCTTAACCCCACAAAGCTGTCGGGACCCCACAAGTATACTGTATTCCCAGTTTTTGAACCCCACAAATGTAGTTAAACAAGAACACACACACACACACACACACACACACACACACACACACACACACACACACACACGGCCGTGGCAAATTTGACATGTTTTCTGAATAGCACAAAGTACCTTGAGTCCAGGATGCATAAAAATAAGTGGTCAAAGGTTCAAATGGAAAAGAAATGGCGGGGTGGTGAAATGTTATTTATGCTATGAGAGCAGATAGATCAATTTCAGATCAGAGTACATGACAGTGAAAAGACAATCAATCATACAGTTGATTGAAATGGACAAAGTTCATAGAAAAGAGTGTGCGTGCGTGCGTGCGTGCACATAGCCAGAAAGTGGAAGAGGCTTAGTCTCAAGCAGGAGCACAGGGACAAAGCGTCTCATTCTGCTCCAGGCATCAAGGAGGACGGGGAGGTAACATGAGAGCCATGACCAGGCATAAGAGAGGGGTCTGGGGATAAAGGAGACACGCACTGCTATTCTGAACCAGCCTTTGTTGCTAGCAGCTCCTGTCTCCATCAGCCCCCATCCATCCTCCTCCACCTCTCTGTCTTTCCTTGGCTCGCTTCTGAGCAGGTAAGCCGATAGGAACCTTGGATTCAATCCACTCTTTGCATTGAACAAGTCACTGATTCATGACAAGAGGGAAAGACAGAAAACAGGCCTTCATAAGAGAAGAGACGGCAAGTCTGGGTGACGAGTGAAGAAGGGCATAAAGATGGTTGGAAACAAAGTTATTAAGCCAAGAAAGTTAGAGAATCGACAGGAAATTATGAGGGACACAGCCCAAGTATTAAAAAAAAAAAGAAGCAGATATTAGGAGTGTTGCAATCCAAATATTGTATAAATCTTCAGTTATCCGCTAAAAAGAAAGTGAAAATCCATAAGCTACTGTTTCAGAAACAGTGAAGAAGTTACAACAAGACACAATACAAGAACTCCATTACTGCCTTGCAATGTGCAATGTTATGGCACATACTGAAGTTATATTTGGTAATTTTAATTTGGCATATTTAGAGCTATGGTGTGTTTAGCTGTTTTGCTGCTGGAGCAATACAGGATATAAAAGAAAAAGTAAAAGCAGGTCCCTCATTATCATAATTTATTTCCATCATTCATTTCCATCACATGTTCTCTTTATCAGTTCACCAACTCTATCACGGTTGTTGAGCAGAAAAACATTTATCTTAAATGTTTGTCTTTGTAAAGTGTAACTTCTAAAAGCACATATTTGCAAACAACATACTTAGAAGCAAAGAACTTGTGTAAGAAAATTTAAGATCAGATAAAGTCAGTACTCCTTCAGGGCCATACGCTGGATAGAGTGAATGTTACAGACTAGCTTGGCCAGTTGTTACATGTCGCCGCAGAACTGACAGAAATGAATGTTTTTATTCACAGTGACAATCATGTTGAAATAGGAGGAAAAGAGGGCAGCCTAACTTCTCTGCATGACTGCTCAGGAATTATACTGTGACGATCCAGTCTCCCAAGCATTTGCCTCTGTATTGAGTCATATCACAGCAGAAAAATTCCCTGTGTTGGTAATGGTGCCTTCAGATCTAATGGAACACCAACAACAATGATCAAATTAGTTATAATTATAGAAACTGAGAAAGACTTATAAAAACACAGAGGCCTGTGGTGACATCCTGCTACGGTTACATTAGGGGTGCATGATATATCAACTCAATATCGTTATCGCAAATCACGTTGCGCAATATTATATTGAAAGGGGTTGCAATATTTTGTTTATTTTGTGGCGCGCTGAGTTGGCTGTGTGGCTTACTTGTGTTTGATTTAGAGCCCACTTAAAACACTATAATGATCATGTTTCATTGGCCAGTTGCCGTGCCACTTGCACATGTTCGTACACGTCAGCGCACGGGTCCACTACATGACAAACCCTATGTAGCGCACCACGTGTGTGCATATTTCGAGAGAGTGACAGCGTCAGTGAAGAAATAGATAGAGACAACAAAACGGAACGAATCAGAGAAGCAGAAGACAAGTTGTGTCCTGTTCTCTTTAATTATTTTATACTGTACAACCAGTCAAACATGTCCTGTTCTGTACATATGGTCCTTATTCATCTGTTCATGTTGTACCAGTCCAATATGACAGTCAGTTGAAATAAACCTTGTGTTGTAAGAACACTTGTTTTATTTGTTATGAATCTATTTTGATGCGTTTTTCCCCCATAACTTTTGTAATTTTACATACGTTTAAAAATATCGAAATTAATATCTATATCGCAATATTCATAATCGATATAGCAATATCACATTTTGTCAACCCTAGGTTACATATTACGAGACTTTATTCCAGATATAAAAGAGATACTTTTTTCGGCACACCACCTCTTTGATTCGCTCTGCCCTTCATCCCTTTACTGCCAAGGTTAATAATCATCTACTACTTGATGGATTAACAAATGTACTTTAACGAGATTAAACCACAAACGCTTGAGGAGAACTTTCTCCATGTGCCAAGAGTGGCATGAACACACAAACACCACAATAGGCACATTGCTGCACTCTGAGTCATCCCCCTTTTCTTTATGCCCGTTCCCCTCTTCTCTCCACATGCATTCTTTCTCTCCCTCTTTTTACTTATCTGCTCTTTCCTATGTGTGGCATGGCTTTAGATCCTAATTGAAAGAGGGGGGGGGGGGAGCTGGAGGCTATACACTGAACTCAGTCATATGAAAAGCGTGTGGTTACATTTATGGAGCTGAGTTGCGGTCACTTCAAACTCCTGAAAATTATAATTGTAAATCCATCATCGCAAACCATACTGTATCTTGTCTTTTGCACTGTACAAATACTGTATGCATACAGACAATTGCACCATCTTTTTAGTATTCTGCATAACTGCAACCACAGCTACATCAGACCTGCCAACCTTGAAGAAATTTTATGAGTACAAGCCCCCCAGCGCGCGCACCAATCACCGACAGCCCATCGCCAATATACGCTCCACCGTTGCACACTCAATGAGAAACCTAACCTAAAGCAACTACTAAAAGCACAAGATTGAAGCCTGACAGAGACACAATTATAGGCTAATAAATAACATGGGTCAGAGATTTTCAGATACGCTTTTAAAAATTTGCCATGGGTGACATTGCATTATGTCAGTTGCCATCACATCACATAAATAGCCTAACTGTTACCTTTATCTTACGTTAATCAGCACCTGGCCTTTCTAAAACCTAGTTTTCTAGCCATTCCACCACTTTTCTAACTGCCCCCAACTAATGGGAAGGATGGCAGGTGTGATAGGCTAGCCTATTGACACCAGTGTTGGGAAAGTTAATTCCAAAATGTAATACATTATAGATTACTAGTTACTGTCATTTGAGAGTAATTAGTTATATTACAATATTACTGTCTCTGAATTGTAATGCTTACACTACTTTTGCGTTACTTTTGAGTTACTTTTACCAAAATAAAAGCAGAAGTATTCTTGGCAGGTAGCTTGTGAATTTCACCACGGGGTCAACAAAGTCTCATCTTTATCCACTTTAATACATAATAATTTATTCATATGATTTTGTATTATTAATCTGACGCTGCAAAGTAACTAAAGCTAAAAAACAAATAGTTAAGTAAAACGTACAATAGCCTACTTAACTCAGTCTGAATTGTGGTGGACTAGAAGTAGCCTAATAAGTAGGATTAAATGAAAAATACCCAATTAAAATTGAATCAAAGTAGCCGACGGTAGACTGTTTTTACTTTCCACCGCTGATAAAATGTAATATGACGTGTAGCAAGACTAAACATTAATTCCCGACATGTCAGTGGCTTGGGCACATTGCTGTCGCCACTGACAGGACACAGATGTTGTCAGTTACCATCTCTGGTTCTGGTTCTGACCACGGAATAGTGAAGGGACAGCTCGCCGCTCAACGCAACAACTCAAAAAACAACTCCGAAAATGAATGTCCGTGTCGCAAATGTATCCATCTCTGCAGTCATTTCAACCACTGAATTGTAACGTGTTACTCCCATCACTGATGGACACTCTGAACGTTTTTTTCTTACCATCCATTTATTTTTAATATCATTATGTTTTGGGGGGTGGGGAGCATTTGTTTATGTGACTGTGTTCGTTACCTGTTGCCCCTTGGTGACTGATGTCGATGTCTGTCTTGCACACGGTGCAGAACGCGTGATGAGGTTCTATATACTGTCTATGTGAGGTAGCCTGGACATGTGGAGGCAAGGCCATCTCTCCCGTTCCAAAACTTTTTTCAGTACAAAGCATTTGGCTAGGAGGGGTAGGTGGGCGGAGGGTTAAAATGCAGCGCTCTGATTGGCCGAAAGCTTTTCACTCCACTTACACGCTGTGGCTCAGCGGCAGAATCAACGTCATAGATGTAGATTGCATAGAAACTGAAACCGGCGAAATGAGAGATGCAACAAAATGCGTACCTAGAGAGCAGCGAATCGTACAAGCGTACTTAAGGGTCAAAATGACTGAGCATTAAAGCAAGAGACAGATTTTGTTACCACAGGACAGAGTCAGGCTAAATGCTTCTCCCCGTTTCTAGTCCTTGTGCTAAGCTAAGCCATGCATCTTCCGGTTCTGGCTTGATATTTAATGGACAAAATATGAGAGTGGTGTCAAATGTCTCATCTAACTCTTAGCAATTGCAATTCAAGTTCAAGAAAACTAGACTTCTACACCTCCTCTTGGCTCTGTATCTATGCCTTAGATAATCTAGGCCATGATGCAAGACTTTGTCCAATCAGGTCATTTCAGAGAGAGAGAGAGAGAGAGAGAGAGAGAGAGAGAGAGAGAGAGAGAGAGAGAGAGAGAGAGAGAGACTATTGGCTGTTCTGCACATGAATTGCCTGAGCGACAAAGAGGGGAGAAGGAGAGCTGCAGGAAAAGGGCTCACGGCATGAAACGGGGCTGAGAGTATTAATAGTAGTAATTGAGTTCATTAATTATTCTTATGTTGTATGTAAATGAATTGTGATTATTACATAAAATACAACACAGAATTAAAGTCATTATGGTGAATATTCAACCCCATGTTGAGAACTAAAGGCCTAACTGATGGAGACATTACTTTTCCAGTCCACCTGACTGACCAGTCTTCAATATTGATGTCATGTGTTTATCTACTGAGGTAAGACTGTGGTTTTGCCCATTTCCCATCATAACTGAGCATCCCCTGAATGCAGACACACACAGGCACCTCACCATGTGTCTGGGGCCACACTGCACACTGCCCCAGACAAACCCAACCCACACTGTTAACCATCACACTGAGCCCATTGTCTGCCGTCTTCCCAAGAACTCTTACACACACACACACACACACACACACACACACACACACACACACACACACACACACACACACACACACACACACAGCAAATTGTTTCGGGACCTGTATCGATGTAGCTCTGTAGCTTTGTTATCTTTTCTGTGCTTCAATATCTGCCTCACTTTAAATTATTGTTCTCTGCTGTTTAATGGCAGTCACTGTGTGCGTGCGTACGTATGTGTGTTTATCCATCCTTGATCTCCAGCGCTCCCCCTCCTCTCAAAGAACCCTGTGTTGGGCAGTTTCTCTGACATGAGAAGAAATTCTCTCTAACTGGTACAAACTCTCCACATGCCACCAAATGCTGCTCAGCTCTGCTCTGCGGCCCCCAATTGGATTACGGCACAAAACCGTTTTTACCGATGCTAATCGGCAGATTAGTATCATAAGGTCTCATTTGCTAAGCGCAGGAGAAGGAATGCAGGGGTCCGAGAGGCCGAATGGGCCCTTGAAACACATGAATGACAAAAAATGTTTGGTCAGGTCGGCCTTTAAGGATAATTCTGCTTTATTACAACTTTGGTCTCATTTTACTAGTTTTGGCCATCATTTCTACTGGTTATGAAAACATTGTACAAAAAACGGCGACATCACTACAATGGAATCTAATTAGGCAAGACACACAAGTTGTGTCGAAAATGTCCATAACCATCCCTCATTGCACAGAAAAACAGTGTTTACTGCTTGGTCCACAAAACTACGCCAAGTACGGTACATCAAAGGTCTAATCGAGCCAAATAAATTGTATTTATCTAGCCCAAAATCACAAATTTGCCTAAAAGCAAGTGCAGTCCGTTAAATCCCTGCAACCACCTGAAGGCAGCAGGACAGATATGTTGATAAATCTGCAGCCTGATTGGAGATGTGCCACAGCACAGCAGCTGTCCACTGTGTTTACCTTGATTAAATAATGTGCAAATTATACCAGGCTGCTACAGAAAAACTCCATGCAATAAAACTGAAATACGGATTGATGCGGTCATATAAACGGCTTCATCAACATCTTTTGTTATTTATTTCTATCATCATTGAACAAGTTTAAATGAAACGACACACCATCTGCCTCTGGCTGCAGATGTCTGGTGCTGTGTGTGCCGCTCTTCTTGCCATTCCGCACCAGACAACGACATGGTTTTCCATTTGTTGAGCTGCATCACTGTGATTGGCACAGCTGTTTTAGAGCAATGAGACCAGCGATGTGACTGGCTGAGAATCACCTCACCATACCCTCTGATCTATAATTCTCTTCACCAAGCCCTTTTGCTCTTTGCTCTGCTGCACATAGATGAACCAAAATGACAGGTGCACATTGTATTCGTCATGTGCTTGTGCTATTCAAATAGGGCCCTTAGACTCTTAGTGTGACTAAGGAAAAACTGCAAAAGAAATACACAAGTTAATGGTGAACAGGAAGTCAGTTTAAACTGTGATGTTGATGGTGTTTACAACAGCCGTTTTAGTAATAATTACTGTTTGCCTTCTTTATTCTCTTCCAAATAAGTTTGACCAAACAAGGGGTTTGTTTCTAACCTGTATAATGATTGTTTTTTGCTTGTTCAGACTTTCTTTCTTTTTGGAGATATTGTTGTGAATAGAATAAGTGAGTAGAATGTTACCAGTAAAAACAATGGCCACAACTACCAACATAAGACCTAAGACTAGATCATTTCAAGATCACAATCTCAGCTTGTGCTCCAGATTCAAACCCTTTAAATCTCCATCTACCATCCCACCACCACCGCCTTTCACTCACTCTGATACACATCCCTGTAACTGGGCTCCAGCCAACAGTGCATGCTTTGAATAATCAAATGTCCTTGTGCGGACTAAGCTTCCCCTGCAGCTCGCCGCCAACAACCCGGAGACACCAGGCACGGTTAGTCACGCAAAGCTGTTCCTCTACCATGCAAATAGTAGCAAAGAGAGAGACACACACAGTACTAATACATGTTGCTGTGGGTCTACCCTTTTGAAATGGACACCATTTCATTTATAGCAGTAAGATTTTAGTAACCTTTGTGAGGTTTGAAGCATTTGGCTAAAGCTGCTGCATTTGGTCAGCGGCTGTGTTATCTTCACTCAATCATCAAATGACATGCTGCCTGATAAAGGCGTGGTTTGTTCTTTCACTTGTATATCCACTTGCTGGTGTCTTGCTAATTGACTAGCATTCATTCATTGACCAACAAAGGTTTGGACTGATAAGCAGAGTGTATTTGCCCAGTGGCTCTGACACATACAGGAGGCTTTTTAATAATCCAAGCAGCAAGACAAAACCCCCCATGACATTAGATCAGTACAGTGGACGAAATTAAGGCAGCGTCCTCACCTACAGCAGTGCTGAACACAGAACTGTGTTGATTTCATACAAACAATACGACCTTGTCACACTGGGCCTTTGTCTGGAAAATCAGGGTCAACTGTTACGTTACTTTACAATGTGTGTGTGTGTGTGTGTGTGTGTGTGTGTGTGTGTGTGTGTGTGTCTGTAGAATACATGTGCAGGAGAGTGAGGTAAACAGGAGGTGGTGTGTATGATCCCATTCCCAGGGCCAAACTGCTTCTCCAGGGAGAGAGATAAAGAAACAGACCCTTCCAAAACGGAGGTGGAAACAATGGCCAGGGCAGGGGCTCTCAGCCACAGCTGTGTGTGTGTGTGTGTGTGTGTGTGTGTGTGTGTGTGTGTGTGTGTGTGTGTGTGTGTGTGTGTGTAGTTGCTGATATTTCTTTGTGTTTTTAACCATCTAACTAAAGAACAAAAGAAACATCTATACTCATTTATTTACACCAGTAAATAGAGTCAGAGAGTTTCTCATTACAAAAAAATTAGTGCTGTCAGTTAAACGCGTTATTAACGGCGTTAACGCAAACCCATTTTAACGACATACATTTTTTTATCGCGAGATTACCGTTCTTTTTGGCCTAGCAAACGTTGTAGTTTTTTTCACATGCTGTTGCTACAACTAGTAACGTTACAAAAACTACAACACCACACCGGATCTAGCTAGACCGGAAACAAAACAACAGGCACGCTGCACACACTTGTTTGGGCTTGCGAGCCGGCCAAAGAGTAGTAGGCGTTACGTTTTGAGTGGATGGCAAGCGCGAGAATGCAGCCCAACTCGACCTGCTGCTAAGTGCTGCAAACGCTGTCTCATTAACCAGTGAGTAATAAAAATTATTTAGAAGTTACTGCACACTATATTGACTATGTATATCAGCATTCGGTTTTAGGACTGTGTTGTTTGTATCGTTTGACTGTTTTTGTCATTTGGGACATTGTCCACCCCCTTTTCAGTCCAGGAGAATTGTTACATTCCTTATTACAAAAACGTAAAGGTTACAAATGTCCTGCTGTGACATCCGGTTTTTGGACCATTTTGTTTGTACTGTATAAGCAAAGTGTTAGTGTTACATCTCAGTTAGGTTAGGTACTTGTAGGAATTGTGCAATAATGACAGATTCACACATTTTTCTTTTGTTTACAGTAAATAAATAAACAATTACAAATCTTAAATTCAAGTTCATAAAGTAATCCCAATTAAGATACACTGGTAAGAATGGCTTTCTGAAATGCAAAATAATAGAATTTTATTCATGTGATTCATGTGAAAACATGCGATTAATCGTGATTAACTATAGAAATTTGGCGATTAATCGCGATTAAAAAAATTAATTGTTTGACAGCCCTAAAAAACACGAATGAAAGTAGAAGTGCAAGTTGAAGACTGAACGTTCATTCATTTCTACAGTATAAATTAGTTCTCATCAGTGTGATTCCTGCGCATCCACTGCTGGATTCGACACAGGTTGCTGGCTGCTAAATGTGTCATCACAGATTAATCTGCGGACGTGTTGAACAATCCAGTAATGTGACCCACAGCGAACACTGACAGGACTCAGCAGGTTCTCACACACTGACGCACATATGTAGTAACACACCAACTGACGTGAAGTAACACACCCACTGACTGAGGTTGTTAGTTAGTCTTGAAAGAGCAGAGCTGACACACCTTTTGGCACTAGGTGAAGAGGTGAAATAAAAAAGCCAGACATGACCGTACAGTATGTTAACTGTATCATTCTGTAGCTCCTTGTGTTAAGGCCTGGCATTACCTGTCACCAATGTCTAATATTTACCGAAAAACAGGGATCATTCTAGCTGAGGTAGAGTGGAAGTACAGGATTTTTGACTCATAACTTCCTAGAAAGTCTATGTCCTCCAAACCTGTATATGTCCTGCCTTGTACAGCCAGACAAGAGTGTGAATTTCACTATATTACAGTAACTTACTTGAAGTGTGGTCAAGATGGCAAAACAACCTACAGAAAAGGTGAGACTGACAGGGAGGGCAGTGGCACTTGGTGGATGAGTGCAAAAAAAAAAAAAGGAAAGCGGATGAATGGGAGGTGAGATGCGAGGAGGAAGAGAACACTGAGCGTGAGAGGAAGTTGGCGATAAGACAAGCAGAAGGGACCAGAGATGAGCAGATAAGGAGAGGAAGTGCAGGATCTAAAAGGGAAGGTAGAGAGGGTAAGGCACGAGAGGGGGAAAGAGGAGAGGAGAGGATTATGTTAGCTAAAATCATTAAAACATCAAAGTCTAATCTTTAAGCTATAGAATAAGAAAACTGTAGCTCGGGGGCAGGTGAAATGAGAAAAAGAAATAGCGACTGGGAAAAGAAGGGGATCAGTGAGGCCTGTCCAACAAAAGAGCAAATACATCAGAGCTGCATCATGGTTGAATGGAGACAGACCTCTGGTTTCCAGGCCACACTATTAGTTCTTGTTCCATCAGGAGGAGGGGGTTGAGGCAGCTGAGGTAGGCCGGCTAAATGGGATTTTGGCAAGCACTGTTGCCAGGTATACAGCCAAGCTAGGTTTGAGAAAGGTGTGAGAAGTGTGGGGTCTAGATACTGTTTGTGACTGAAGGTGGATTTAGATTTTTGGCCTGAGAGACTGGGCCTAATGCTCAGATCAGGGGACTATAGACCTGTAGGATGGCCATTAACATTGGTGTTGGAAGTTGAAGCCAGGGGAGCGTGTGTTCCTCCTCAGAGAAGTGTATGGAAAAACGTGTCAATGGAACACAAGTAGGGAGCCTGTGAATAAACAGAACCGGTGACTCACCCTTTCTGGGATGGGAGAGATGACCGTGGGAGGGGGTGTGGGGTACCACACTGCCTTCAATACCCTTTTAAACACACCAATGTAGGCATTCATGCGTGCACACACAGTCCAACTCATGTGTCGCAATCAGTTAGCCAGACCAGGACAAGCTGTCTATTGTCCAAATCTCACACCTAAAGCTGTAGCTCCTAGCAGGGCAGGAATTCTGTATGCAGGGGATTTTGGGGATTGCTGAGTGTGGGAATGAAGGTACTTTTTCGGATTTTTTTTTTCTCTTGATTGATTTTCAAAAAAAATCAAGTAAAGTAAAACTCAGGAAAGGACAAGGAATTAAAATTGCTCTGGACACAACTACCTAGGGATTGCATTAGTTTTACCAAAAGCAAGACTGAAATACCAGCCATTTCTTACACTGAAATTTTGAACAATAGACATTACAGACACTAGACGTTTAGTAGTTTATGTTATACTTTAATTCATCCCTGAGGGGAAATTCATGCTCTAGTCTGCATTTGACCCATCGTTACCATTTAGGAGCAGTGAACAGCTATCGTTGACTGAGGTCAGAGCAACGATATCCTAATACGTATCTTTTTGGATGGAAAGAAACACAGGGAGAATGTGCACACTCCACACAGAAAGAATGCTTAAATACATGTGTTATTGTTGATTAAATCAACCTATGTACTTTCAAATAACTGTTGATCCTTTTAACATTCAGTTTCTTTTCATTTTCCCTTTGAAAAGGTGCCCTGCTACACAAAACCGTTTTTACTTGCATTTTTTGAAATATGTTAGGTCCATATGTGTTTGTGTTATGTTGTGAATGTGGAAATGAACTGCTACCTCCTCTGTCAGCTCTAGCCACTGAAAAGAAATAAGCGGAGAAATCAGGCCAATTACAAAAGATGCTGGTCAGTCTGACGTGGTGTTGCCTGAGCTCATTACTATTCATGAGCTTGCCCAGTTGCGCTGGGTAAAGGATGCTGATAGCCAGGCTCTCATTGGCTAGCTGTTAGCCAATTAGAGTCAAGCAGCTTAGCTCGTTGAATATTAACAAAGAATTTCTAATACGGGAAGAAGTTCCACTCTCTCGTTACTTCCGGCTTCTGAACTGGTTGCAGTTCCACCAGAGTTCCATATAGGGGGCGCTCACAGGCCAGTGCAGAATGAATGGGACTCTATGGAGCTATACCCCTCAAAATCCACTTTTCTCAGGATATAATTTTTTGTCTAGTAATTTGAATGTTGCATTCGAAAGGGGAGGCTAAGAAAATACACACTGCTGGGTGTATGACTTTTTAAAGTGGCTTTTTTGTTCTAAAAAGCCTTTTAAAATGTCAATGACGTTATACACATATACGGCCAGAGATACTGCTTTACGGCAAGCTCTGAGTCGCTTCCTTTGTTCTCTCGAGGCATCGACACCACAGCTGACAGGTTAGGCTCTCCCTGTTAATACACGTGCTAGAAAGAGGTTTAATAATGTTTTAAAGACCACGCCGAAATATTCACTCTGACATTCTGGTTCTGCTTCGGATGCCGTCAAGCGGGGTCTCCGATAGTAATCAGTCCTTCACTGACCAATCAGCATTCATTAGCAGAATGCTAGCGAGTTATGGGCAACAATGACTCAACCTGTAAGAAATCAAAAGGACACAAGTACTCGTTCATTCAACTTTTGACCTATAATCCATGTTGAACTTGCAAAAACTACAATCAAATCTCAGATTTCTCAACGACAATCAGGCGAAAGAGAGAAATTTAGCCGTCTAGCTCCATAGAGACCAATTCATTTAGCACTGGACCGCAATCACCTCCAGTGGAACTCTGGCGGAACTGCAACCAAATTCGGTACAATGGGGCTGAATAGGGAGTGGAAAGGCTTTCCGTAGACCGGCTTTGATATTAATGAGAACTGGAACAAATCGAGCTGAGTCTTCCTGCAGGCTTTCTATACCACGCTAGAATGGCTTGAAACAAGGTAACCAAGGCATTTTTTCCACAAAGAAATGTTACAGAGTCCATGGTAGAACTTCAGACATTATCACAAAGTAATGAAATACGTGCGGCAGGGCACCTTTAACTGTCTTTCAAGTTGGGAAAATCATCTTTTCCCACATTGTCCGATTGTATCATTCTTTATCATCTTGTTCCAGTTTTTTATTAAAGCTATACTATACTCTTTAAGGCTGCACCTGTTCATCAAATAAAACAAATTTGTAGTATATAGCCTCACATATTTAAGATCGTTAAAACTTTTGCAAATTCTCTTGAATTTAAAATAGGGTTCTGTGAGTTTAGTCAGTGAATTGAACAGTGTCCTGACTGGCCTGTCTTTAAGAGGAGAATATGCTGAAAAAGGAAGACGTGAGGAAAAACCAAACCATAACAGAAAGCCAATTTGTCTTTTTTTGCTGACAAGGGAGTACTTTTCTAAATTAGATGCTGTGGAGCAAGAGCCACAAACTGGTACCCAACATTGATATAGAACTCTGCAGAGGAATCAACATTCCTTTCTGTGTCTAAAAACACCGAAAAAGTTTTGTCTAGATGGGTGTTACCATGTTAGAAGCACTGAGGGATTGTGACCATTATACACAGTCTTAATGTTGCCTAGGTTGTTTATTAATTGCCCTTAGTGCCACTTAACTGCATGTTAGACCGACCTTTCTACTTCCTGCCTTACATCACACACACACACACACACACACACACACACACACACACACACACACACACACACACACACACACACACACACACACACACACACACACACACACACACACACACACACACACACACACACACACACACACACACACAATCCCAAACTTCATTATACTGTACATTCAAAATCCCGTAATGTGCCATTTACATAGTTGGAAGCAGGACAAAAGCAGTGACACCCTCATCTGAATTGTGTTAAAATTACAGCCAGCTGATTGGTTTAAGCATTTGGAGTGACATAGGTGTTGCTGCCCTTCTTGGTTCATAGATAAGAGCCGTTTCTTTCACCATTGTTTTTCAGGAGGTGTAATGAAGTTCATTTCTTTCTTGCATATTTTCAAACTGATCCACCAACAACACGTATTAAAAGAAGTTTTAATCTAAATGTAGAGGCACCTACACACTGTCTCCTTGTCACATTTCTTTCAAAAGCTTTCCATCTGTGTTTTGGCCTCATGTGATTCTGATGTACAACAACTTGTGAATCACAAAGGTAACTGGCTGGTTCATAAATGTTCATAAACCTGTAGTTCTTTATCTGGAACTTTGAACTTTAGGACAGCTCTAAAAAAGCAAGGCAAAGTAAAATAAAGGCATACATAAAGTCTCACTGAATATGAAAAAGACAAACCTAAGTGCCTCAAAACCCCAACAACAACAACAACCTCTCTTGCATTACACAGGAGAGTTTTGGTTTGTCAGAGAAAAAGAGGAAGAGAAGAAGATGAAGCCGAAAGTGAACTGGACAGGCCGAGAGTTGCAGCTGATGTTTACATTTTGATGACTGTAAGCAACACCTCCAACCATATCTGTTCTAATCATGTAGAAACAGTTGGAAAACCACACTACAGCCACTGATCTCAGTCTCTGTACAGAGATCCAGCATCAGTACAGCTGAATTATCTTACTAAATGAAACCAAGTACATGCCAGAGAACCACTTATATGAGAGGGGAAAACAAAGACTGTTGTGCCCAAGAACAGATTAGCAGAGAATGTAAGCTGAATAGAGAAAGCTACCAGTATGTCTTGGAAGATTTGGGATTGTGGGGAGTTTTGCTAAGCTGCTATGAGCAAGCTGTGGAAATCCACTACTCTAAACACCTACCAGCCTAATTGGCAGATAAACACATGGCCTGCTCAAACTACCACGCCAATGTAGGATAATGTTATCTCCTGCATTTGAATGGTGAAAATCTGACTTAGTGCTGGTAGTTTTCAAGTACTGTAAAGACAATTGTTCCTGTTGCAAAGAGGATGTCACTACTTCTCCCCGCCCCCCAACCCAGCTCATTTTTGTTTTGAACTTTTCTTTTTTAGTTTAATAAAGAAGATATATTTGTTTGAAGTTATTATTCCTACAGGTCTTTTACTCATCCTATACTACCTCCTGAGAAACTCACATCAAGTCTCAACAGTTTGTGCTGGAAAAACCAGCGCCCTCCTCGTGTTTTATACAGTGAACTGTAAAACTGTAAAACACAAACGCAGTAGAGAGGCTGCAAAGCTTTTGAAAGATAGCCATGTTTGTTTTTGAAATGTACACTAATGTTTCAAAGTGAATTTTGATAATTATATTTTAATAAAGTTAAAATGCAGAACGCCACATTTTATATACAGCTGCAAAATTTTGAGTGGTTATAAAATATAATTCTGCTGCCGATTTAATTTTTTTAATATATATATATATATATATATATATATATATATATATATATATATTATGAATGTAGAAAAAAAGCCAAGTTGCAGAAGACTTAAGACAATAATATGCACACACACTAAAGTAAAATCCGGGCAGTAAATGTTTGTGCTTGAAACTTGGCCTTGTCCTTCAACCAGGTTAGAAGACATTTGACATCCTGGGCAATACAAAGATATAACTTAAAAGTGATCACTGACTCGTAAAATAAATAAAGAATTCAATATAGTGTTCAGCAAAGAGACGAAAGTTGGCCTGGTGTGATCGGTTCATTAGGCATGAAATGCAAAATCGCTGGTGTTGGTACTAAGGAGAAGTGAAAGAGACTTTTACCCATCACAATTCACAAAGAAAGGTCACAGGCGTGGAGCAAAGTGGGATTAGGCTATATCAAATGAAGATCCCATTAGATCTGCATTTGCTCATGGCTCCTCAGTTAACTGTCTGTTTAACTGATGGGAAGTTAAGGTGCTTCTCAACATTTGGATATTGACTTCCTTTTGTTTAACTGCATGTTGAGGCATGCAGTAAGGTAAGAATTCATAAGTGCTGTGATTATTGACC
Source organism: Sander vitreus (assembly GCF_031162955.1). Classification (NCBI taxonomy): domain Eukaryota; kingdom Metazoa; phylum Chordata; class Actinopteri; order Perciformes; family Percidae; genus Sander; species Sander vitreus. The sequence continues at coordinate 14,418,559 of NC_135857.1, read as the reverse complement.
TATATTTCCTGTTTCATGTTCAGCACATGCATGAACAGCCAGATGAAAACTGTCTCAAACACTGAGGCATCAAACATTGCTCTACTAGTCTGCGGTGCTGGATGTGGCATTACAAAGCCTAATTGAACACAGTGTTCTCCTCCAACTGTGTGAGGGGAAAAAAATGCTAATTGCTGTAATTAGAGTTGAGCAAAATTGTGACATTCAGCACATTTTCTCAGTCTGTCACAGCTGTCTGTTAAAATACTGTGTCTGATATGTCTACATGTTTCAACCCTTTCATTTACCCATGAGAATGGCAGAGTGCATAAAAAGGTTTTTGGGTTAGGGTTAGTGAAAGATAAAAAAAGAATGCAAACTGTTCATCTGACAAGATAAGATGAACAGATAAGATAAAACAGATAGGAAAGTGTGGCATGAGAGCCTCGTACATAAACAGCTATCCACCTGGAGAAAGAATACACTCAGTTTAACCTGACAAGCCACTCTTCCCACTTTGCACATATGAGCCCACACACATACATACAGTAATTCCTACCTACCTTGGTGTCAACAATGGAGCAGGCAATTTGTTTCACATAGGCCAGGTCAGCACTCTGGGGCATCAGGACAGATTCTCTGGTCAGGCCTATCTGGATGATGAAGGACACCCCTGCTGGAGTTGGAGGCAGTGAGGGTATCACAGCCCCGCCAGGACCCTGCATGAGTACCAGGTCCATCATAGGAAAAGCAGCGGGCATAGAGGGCATGGCTATGGGCATCCCCTGCTGCATCACAGCTGAGCCTGGTGGTGAGGAGCCCCCAGGAGGAAAGAAGACCTGGGCCATGCCCCCTGAGGACATACAAGGGCTAGCGTTAGCCATTTAGAGTCCTGTTTGTTAGCTGCCTGTAGCTCTCAACATACACACTCACAAACACACGGCCAGGTGCAGTCTACAGTTCTCAGAAAACCCACAATCATTGAAAGTGGAGGAGTGAGGGGTACACACACACACACACACACACACACACACACACACACACACACACACACACACACACACACACACACACACAAACACAAAGCAGAGTCCTGGTTCCTCTGTGTCCTGTGTCCTGTGTCCACCCCCTCCCAGTGGATCAAGGAAGAAACCCTTATCCAGGAAGTTGTGTTTTTTTTCCCTCCTTTCTGCCACTTCTTTCGTGCTCTTTCGCCTTCTGACTCCTGTTATTGTCCCAGCATGACAAGCAAGCATGAGCAATGTGTGTGTGAAAGACTCATGAACTCATCCACCTTCTTCCCTCCTTCCCCTCTCTCGTCCGAAGAAGTTGCTCTGCAGGGGGAGAAAGTCCAAACTTGATTGTGAAACTCCAGGCTGTGGGAGAGAACAAACATAAACAATGGCAAACTTTCTTGTGCCTCTTCTCCAGGCTGAGTTACAAAATGGCCTCCTTAAACAGGAAACTGTGAGAATGCAGGAGAGTAAGAGACTGCACTCCTTTTACGAGTCTTGCCCTGTTTCAGTTTCAGCCCCAGTTCAGTCTTTTTTGTGAAAAAGCACACACAGAGAAAGAACTAGAGAGAGAGCCGTCTGAAGGTACCTCCCTCTCTCCCTCCCTCCTGCCCTCTCATCTGTGATCTTGCCACAGCCAGGGAGGAAGTAAAATGACTGACACAGCCTGAAGCCAATAGCCTCTCAGACAGTCCCGCCCTTTGACTCCCTGGTTTCTCCCTCCTCCCTTTTCCTCTTTCTGTCTCTCTTCCTTGCTTTGGGCTTTTTGGTCATGTTTGCTCCCTCCCAGCAAAGATCCTCTTACACTGCCTGAGGGGGCAGCTCCACGCTCAAAAACCCTCCCATCTCTTCTTCATTCTCCCTGTTACTGCATTAGCCTTTTCTGTCCCTCAATAAAATTCTATTTTGTGCCTTATTTTCCCATTATAACACCTTTTCTCTTTGCATTCTTAGTAGACACAGACGCAGAATCATACCTATTGCCAATTTGTTTTCATGCAAAGTTGACCACAAGTTTAAGTAAAATGGGGAACTTTCATGGCAGTGTGGGGGGGGGGGGGTACTTTAAACACACCATGATACACAATATGCTTAGAAATTAGGCTGGGTTACCACAATCATCAGCATGACTGTGCCTCTGCACCACTAATCTTATCTTAGATTGAAAGCATACAGATGAAAAATAATGACTTTTTTACCTTTGGTAATTAACACCTCCCTACATTGTAATGCAACAACTCCCTAACCATATTAAGTTTGTCATCTTACCTTCACATCATGCTTCTCTCTGTGAAGCCATCTCACAATTTTCTATTCAATACAACTAATTAACCACAGGCAACTGCACTCTGCTGATGTGACAAGAAACCTTAATAACTCATCAGCTGCAAATAGCATTTGCTAGGATCTACTTTCCACCACAAGAGGGCAATGTTTGGTAGAGATGGATATTGAAAAATTAATTCCTAAATAGAGATGAGGCATAGGGCTGCTGTGTTGCTTTTTCACCTGGAGATTTGGCTTCATATTACAACTGCACATATAACCACAGTTGAAATATGTGTGTAGGCTGAAAGACAAATCTTACTTACCCAGGTGCTGGAATTATACAGCATTTGCAATGTGAAAATTTCACGATGTAGTGGAGAAAAGGCTCTAAAATATAGAGATAACCTACATTTTGAGTGCAGTCAGCCACTGGGTAGCACAGTTAAAGCTGGAAGGTTGGATGATGTAATCCATTAATCTTGGTAAGTAGCTGACACAGTGCCTAAACTGAGATGGGGCAAACTAAAGATAGACTCTCTCAAAACCAAGTTAAAGAAATTCTTCTTTGCTAGTTTCGGTTATTAAAGGGGTGGTTCAGAATTTTGGACATAGGAACTCATTTCTAAGTTAGCCAGTGTGTTATTTATCGGTGGAGACCGTTTTGAACACTTTTCATCGAGTCCTTCCAGTTGCAGAGTTCGCTGGTGCTAGGCTAGCGCAAGTCAACAGTATCTGCTAGCCTGCCACTAAAAACAGTCTTACCCACTCCACAGTACACCCAAGGCAAATAAATTATAACACCAGACTATCGATGTAAATGTCTGTGTTGATATAATAATGTTAAAAATAAAACTACCCTTGCATCGCATTGCAATAGTTATACTTTGTTCCCTGTAGCTGGTAGCGTAGGCTACAGCAGCGGCGGAGTGATATTTCGTAGGCTACTGAGAAAGCCGTTTTCCATGACAATCACACAAGTTTATTCACCTGCTGCTGCAATTTGTCAAAACTGTCCAAGCTTACATTACTTTTCTGTCAGCAATTACCTAAAGTTAGCGGTTAGCCCAGCCAGGTATCTACCAAGAGTGTAACTATACCATTAGCTAACGTCACTCTCCACAATGCATTGCACTGTAATGTTATCTCCACTAACGTTGTCAGTCTCAATCTATCAGTAGCAGCTAGGCTAACACAGAAAGGGGCTAGCTTTATTAGTTAGAGTAGCCTACCACAAGTTATTACCTGTTCATCAGTAGCTGTTGGTGCATCTGGAAAGACAGATGGAACCACATTCATTGTCAGTGACTTGTGGTCCTTTAGATTGTGGGGTTTTTCAAAGTCGTCTGGTCTAAAATGATCACTACACATTTGCCACTTGAGTAGTCTCGGCCTTGATATCCAAGCCAGCAGTAAGAAGCCACAGTTGGTTCCTTTCTGGATCTCCCAATGGAAATTTGTGGAAATTTTGTGGTGCCCATCTGTTTGGTTTATTTTTACAATTTCTAAATACACACTGAATCACCATGTTGCCTAGTCCTTAGTTTCCAATCCAATGCTTAAATACCAATGTACTAGGCTACTACTAGGTGTCCCGACTGTAGTGTGCTTCTCTGTTTACTCGGCGCAGTACTGCTAACTGGAGCAAAGTAAAATTCCGCTGCTGCTGTGAAACTAGTCCTTCAAAATGTAATGTGATCATTGAGATGCAAGGGTAGTTTTATTTCCAACATTATTCTATCAACACAGACATTTACATTGACAGTCTGGTGTTATAATTTATTTGCCTTGGGTGCACTGTGGAGTTTTTAGTGGCAGGCTAGCAGATACTGTTGACTTGCGCTAGCCTAGCACCAGCAAACTCTGCAACTGGAAGGACTGGATGAAAAGTGTTGAAAATGGTTTCCACTGATAAATAACACACTGGCTAACTTGGAAATGAGGTCCTATGTCCAAAATTCTGAACCACCCCTTTAAATGGGATTTTGGACGGCTGTATTTAAAGGGGAACTCAATCAATTTTACAAATCAAGATTTGTTTACTCATCAATGAGGAGGATTACTCAGCTCTGAAAACAGCTGTAGGATGTTCATTCTTGACTTTGAAAACAGTAGTCTGACAAAAACAAACAAAAGTATGTTTTAGGAATTTTAACAAGGTAATAGAATTTTTTTTTGTAGGAAAACCATATCAACGGTTGGAGTTTGACAGATGTGGACATTTTTAGGTACGGAGGGTCTTATGAAAGACTCTATCAAGGTGTATTATGGGCAAGTATATAAGGAGTGGCATCTAGCCTTTTTAGAACTTGACACATATTAGGACTAAAAGGAAATTCCAGTCTTTGATACACCAATTTTAACCATCCTTTTTAAACTTAAGTTTTAAGTTTCTTAAATGTTCCTCAACTAAATGCCATCCATCCTTTATCCAGGTAGTCTCACGTTGTGGAGTAGGGCCTAGCTAGTCCACCCAACATTCTGGTATGGGAGAAAAACGTGCTCTGGTTTATTGGCATTTCTTTAAACCAATCACAATTGTCTTGGGCGGGGCTTACCGCCGGACGGAGCCATGGTGCCGCTGCAAAAAAGCCTCAGGAAGGAACTTATTGTAGTGGAATGTGTACGTTTAAAAGTTGTTTTAGTCGTGCAACACAAAACTCAGATTGGACAGATTCTAGCTAGCTGTCTGAGATCTGAGGAGCAGTTAACCCTCAGTTAAGTCCTCATAAATTGACCGGAGATTAAAATTCCAACACAAATAAAGCGGAAGGTAACAGACATCCAGCCGAAAAGAATGACATCCGACAGAATTTCCGGCGGCAACGGAGTAATCCTGGAAGTGGAACGTCGTGGATATAGACTATCCATCAGGGTACGTCTACAGTGTATATTTTAAGACATGTAAAGGATGATACTTCCATGTGTCCAGTTATTTTGGCAAGTTTTGTATCCCTTATTAGAAGGCAAGAAAGACAACACAACTCTGAATTCACTGTACAAAATCTTCATTTTTTGTTTTTTCTTCCTTAATGACGTACAACAGGGGACCCGTAAACAAAAAGAGAAAGTCATTTGATACAAGCTAGAATGCAGTTCAAAAATATATAATAAAACAAAATTAATAAAAAGCAGGTCTCTTATCCCTTGTAGTTAGAGGAAATAGTTTGAATACAGCTTAATATGATGTACAAAATATCACACAGTGATAAATTGCTAATAAAAAAATAAAAACACAAAGAAATGAGAGTCCTTTACCTTGGCCTCTGACTGATAACAGATTTTTTTTTTTTTTTTAAACTTATTTTCTTCATTTTTCATGTTTTTTAATTATTTTTCTTTTTTCTTTTTTTTTCTTTTACAAGTTATACATTGTCATTATCAGTCACAAGCAAGTTCTATGCCTAGCAAGGAAGAATGATTCACTTATGATACTACAGTATTCTTACATCTTAATAATCATAATCAAAGAAAAGAAATGCAAGAAAGAAAACATGGAATGATGGACATTTACAGCATCTCTAGTCATCATTTACAACCTCTGTTTTGATTTCTTCTTTTCTTTTTTGATGTGTCATACTGATTTGTCTTAAGTCTCAGAGAGGGGCCATCTCTTAGTCTCACTATCGCATTACTGAGCCACAGCAGGTTCCACCCTTGTAGTATTTACTCCAGATTGTAGAAGAAATACCTGCGAAAAACATTATTTCTGCACCCTGTCTGTAACCACTCCTCACCAGAAGCATCCACTATTAGATGTAGTGCAAAGTGGAGCCAAATAGTAGTTAAATGTGATAACAGGACATTATGTCCAGCAGCAGTACAATAATGTATTTGCACCCAGATCTTGTCTAATGTCAGACAACAGTCCACCACCCCGCTTCAGTAAACTATGACTGCTAGTGTCGCCAGTGTTTAGGAAAGGAGCATTTACCTCTAGGCTACTTTGAACCTTTAGATCTGACCTCTGACCCCGAGTGTGACCCTGTAATCTTGAAGAGGTGGAGGGTGCCCTTTAACCAACTGATTTAAAACCAGATTTTATCTTCTCAAGGCAATAAAATGAAATTACCGGTCAAGTCATTTGAAGTCAGGTCAGCTGTTAAGTGACCTAAAGCAAACAAACATGTCCTGCACATAACAGTAGAAATGCAGGACACAGACAGAGATAGATGTGAGGTGTCTCAGAGGAACAATGTTTCCACCTACGCCAAATTCACTGGGTTACGTTCAAAATAGCAGAACCATAACAAGACAGATTAGGTGCTGAGTCATGCTACGGCTATCAACCGACACCTACAGATCTTAAATCAGTCCTTTCTTTTTTCTTAAATGACAAAAGTGGCTGAATTTAAAATTACTTTCTTCTTTCTCCCTATGGGGCCATTTTCTCCCAGCATGCCTCTTGAAAAAGAGGAAACCAGCTTCACCCATCTTCTGCCCTATGGGTAATGTGCTACTGTGCAACTGATGCACGTCAAAAACAAGACGAGGGAACCTCGCCTCAACACACAAGTGAAGGTAATGTCAAGCTTCTTTTCTTTTTTTTTTTCTTCTTCTTCTTTTTTTTTTTTTTGAAAGCCTGAATAAATAACAAGCCAGAACTGAGCACCGCCTACAAACTGGCACCGACTTGAAAATGAAATGAAAAAGACGATCCGAACAGCTCTGATCTGAGGATGGGTTTTCAGTCCTTCCTTCAGTGGTCCTCACTGTAATATAATTATCATCAGCTCTGTACACTCCTCAAGCCTGAAACGATCAATGCTGACATTACAGTGACCGTTCATTCTGAAATGTGACCACAGTTAATAAAATGATTTTGACGGTGAAATGTCATTTAAAAATCAGATTCACTCTATAGCCCGATGATTGAGAAACACAGTCTCTCTTTCTCACACGTACACACACAAAACAGGTCCCTGATTCTGACTCAAGACTGACAAGGTCTTTCATAGCACCGTGATTTAACTAGTGCATACACAAACACACACACCTACCCATCTGTACAGTAAAAAGCACCAAATGACACAAACCGAGTGTCATTTGTTGAGAGCACACAGACTGTCCTCGCTACCAGACTTTGACTGCACTCTCATATCCATCTTTAGCTAATTCATTTGGGGTGAAAGCATCAGTGTCCAGAGTTTAAACTGTACATCTGTAGAAATAGACCATGATTGTGGAAATATGTGAATTTATCTTGTACAGCAGAGAGACATTTTATCTCACACACAACTAGAGGCAGAATCACAGGGACGCTATAATTCTCAGACATTCAATGAGACTTGGCCATAAAGTTGAAATTAAAGCTATTTGTTCAACACTGGTTAGCAACTGTCTAATGCCTCCTCACACACACACACACACACACACACACACACACAACTAAGTTCAACAACCTAGAATACGACACCACACACACGCTACCTGGAGTCTTTGGAATGTAATACATTGATTCCCAATGAAGAGGTTGGTCAGGTGTTTTCTGCAGACACTGGGAAAGATAACTGTTATTAGTCATGCCTACCATACTTATGTTAGCCACAAGCAATTTGTAAAAAAAAAAGAAAGAAAAAGGATCTCAAATGAAATGCGGTGGTGCATTATGTGTGCTGTGCAGTGAGAGAGTTTCCTCGTTGGTTTCCCTGGGAAATGTGAGTAGTGTGTCAGCAGTTCAAGCACACACACACACACACACACACACACACACACACACACGGTGGTTTGTAATAAGCACTGGTAGAATGAAGAAAAAAAAAGAAGCAAAACAGAATATTGTAGTGTAGAAAAGTGTTACTCCAAACATGATTAGTCGAAAAAGGAGCAGAAAGGGTTTTTTGTTTTTATAAAAAAGCAGTGTGATTAGTATTACAAGAAGTCACTGAGGCATCAGAGAACAGTGAGGAACTAAGGGGAGTTGACGTCCTGTGGCGATGACCCAGCCAGTGGGGTGCAGGACAAGTGTGTGTGTGTGTGTGTGTGTGTGTAAGCAGGTGAAATGTGTCCACTGTTGTCTTCAGTCTCTTTTTGCCCAGTTGTTTTTGACTCTAAAAAGGCAAAAAAGAAGGTAAACAAAGTTAGACCAACAGCCGCTCAGAACTGCTCATGAAACTGACATGAAAGGCAAAACATATTGGGTCCCATTTTAATTTGAAAAACCTACCCAATTTGGTAATTTAGAGTTGTAAAAAAATCATACGAGATAAAATAAGTCACACAACAAAACAAAAATTAAATTATATTTGAAGGAGAATGTAATGTTTTATAGTGGGGGGAGAAATAAATTGGACATTTCAGCCAGAGAGGATTCAACAAAGAACCATCCAAGGGATAACATGTAAAGTGTAAACACCTATTTCCAACATGGTACCTGATGTCATAGATAATCTGAAGCCATGGATTCAATAATCTAAAATTATTTTAAAAAGGGGCTATGTGTTGAGGTCCACTGTAGATTTACTTAGAAACGAAGGATATCCATATACAGTGGGGCAAAAAAGTATTTAGTCAGCCACCAATTGTGCAAGTTCTCCCACTTAAAAAGATGAGAGAGGCCTGTCATTTCCATCATTGGTACACTTCAACTATGAGAGACAAAATGAGAAAACAAAAATCCGGAAAATCACATTTTTAATGAATTTATTTGCAAATTCCTCGGGAAAATAAGTATTTGGTCACCTACAAACAAGCAAGATTTCTGGCTCTCACAGACCTGTAACTTCTTTTTTAAGAGGCTCCTCTGTCCTCCACTTGTTACCTGTATTAATGGCACCTGTTTGAACTTGTTATCAGTATAAAAGACACCTGTCCACAACCTCAAACAGTCACACTCCAAACTCCACTATGGCCAAGACCAAAGAGCTGTACCAAAGGACACTAGAAACAAAATTGTAGACCTGCACCAGGCTGGGAAGACTGAATCTGCAATAGGTAAGCAGCTTGGTGTGAAGAAATCAACTGTGGGAGAAATTATAAGAAAATGGAAGACATACAAGACCACTAATAATCTCCCTCGATCCGGGGCTCCACACAAGATCTCACCCTGTGGGGTCAAAATGATCACAAGAACGGTGAGCAAAAATCCCAGAACCACACGGGAGGACCTAGTGAATGACCTGCAGAGAGCTGGGACCAAAGTAACAAAGGCTACCATCAGTAACACACTACGCCGCCAGGGACTCAAATCCTGCAGTGCCAGACGTGTCCCCCTGCTTAAGCCAGTACATGTCCAGGCCCGTCTGGAGTTTGCTAGAGAGCATTTGGATGATCCAGAAGAGGATTGGGAGAATGTTATATGGTCAGATGAAACCAAAATAGAACTTTTTTGGTAAAAACTCGACTCGTCGTGTTTGGAGGGGAAAGAATGCTGAGCTGCATCCAAAGAACACCATACCTACTGTGAAGCATGGGGGTAGAAACATCATGCTTTGGTGCTGTTTTTCTGCAAAGGGACCAGGACGACTGATCCGTGTAAAGGAAAGAATGAATGGGGCCATGTATCGTGAGATGTTGAGTGAAAACCTCCTTGCATCAGCAAGGGCATTGAAGATGAAACGTGGCTGGGTCTTTCAGCATGACAATGATCCCAAACACACCGCCCGGGCAACGAAGGAGTGGCTTCGTAAGAAGCATTTCAAGGCCCTGGAGTGGCCTAGCCAGTCTCCAGATCTCAACCCCATAAAAAATCTTTGGAGGGAGTTGAAAGTCTGTGTTTCCCAGCGACAGCCCCAAAACATCACTGCTCTAGAGGAGATCTGCATGGAGGAATGGGCCAAAATACCAGCAACAGTGTGTGAAAACCTTGTGAAGACTTACAGAAAATGTTGTCATTGCCAACAAAGGGTATATAACAAAGTATTGAGATTAACTTTTGTTATTGACCAAATACTTATTTTCCACCATAATTTGCAAAATAAATTCATTAAAAATCCTACAATGTGATTTTCTGGATTTGTTTTCCTCATTTTGTCTCTCATAGTTGAAGTGTACCTATGATGAAAATTACAGGCCTCTCTCATCTTTTTAACTGGGAGAACTTGCACAATTGGTGGCTGACGAAATACTTTTTTGCCCCACTGTATGTTATGACATTCAAGAGACTTGACTTAAAGGATCAAAAAAAATTAAGATTAAACCTTTTTACCCATAGAATGATTAAAGGTGTACTCCAGCAACCAATTTAGTATTGCACTTATTACAAAGATTGGGTACTTGCAAGAGACAGATTTTAAAAATGAATGGACAAATCTTGACTGTGAAGGCCCATGCACACCTTCAATATCTTATAAACAGGTGCGGAGGAGGAAATGTTCATAGGTGAGAGAAAGGAAAATTCCTGCACACTGTCCTATTCACTTGCAATAAAACAGCTGTTTTACCTTATGAAGGTCTAAGGACCGAAATGTTGTAACAATTAAAGTTTATTGCAGTAAAGCAAATAGGACAGTCTGGGTAATTTTATTTTCTCTCAAAAGAAAATGGACAAAAAAGAAGCAGCAGAGGCCGAGATATCCCGACTTTAAGTTCCTAGTTTTAAAATTACCCAAATACAACTAAATAGTCTTTCATTAAAGCCCTCACTGCCTGTTAAATGTCCTGCTATCAAACTCCACACCCCTAGTTTGTAATACAGGCTTTCTGGCAATGATATGAACAAAAATACCCCCCCCACCCCAATCTCACCAGAATGGCAACAGTGCTTTCAGACAAAGATCTTGGCAAGTGCATCTGAGCCAGCGCTGGCGATGAAGGGCTGTGAAGAGTGGAAGGCCACGTCATGAATGGCTTCGTCGTGCTTCTTCCTGTGAGCCGTGATCTCCTGCACGCACGTCCTGTTGTCCAGCATCCACAGGCGCACCGAGCAGTCGTGGCCTGAAGGCGAGCAGAGGGCGTGTGGAAACAAAGACAATAATGTTATGATGGGCAAAGATCACTGTGGAGTGCAATGTGAATGAATCCTTTATATTGTTTTATAACTAACAGACTTAATGCACAGCTTCATCTGCAATGGATTATAGTGTCATTTTAGCCAAGACTGCAGACTGCAAAGAGGCTTTCTGATTGTTTTTATTTCATCTAAACATACATTTGATGCTGTATAGTAGATAGTATATATATAGTAAAAAAAAAAATGTGTGTACAGAATGGACGCAACATTAAAAGGAACTGGCATTAAAATCCCTCTCTGGCTACGATGATTACTGTTATATGAAGACGTGGAGTGGGAATAAGATCATAGTTTACAGTACTTTGAAAATGATATTAGAGATGAGCCGATACGGATACCAGTATCGGCTCCGATACTGCCTAAAGCGCTGGTATCGGTAAGTACTGGAGTTTATACATCGATCCGACACCACGTAATAAAGCCCTAAAGAAAATCTACGTTAAAGTAGTTTATTTATGTTCTTTTTCCGTTATAACTGACTGTCAAACTGCATAATAAAAGAAAGTTCTGTGGCATTCATGTTTCAGAAAGAGTTTAACCTGAGCCAGACCGACAACAAAGTCAAAATAATAGCACATCCATACAGGGATACTAGTATACAGTTGTTAAAACATAATAAAATATATGACACACTGATATCGGATCAGTACTCGGTATCGGCCGATACGCAAGTTCAGGTATTAGAATCGGAAAGCAAAAAATTATATCGGGCCATCTCTAAATGATATAGATTGTCTTTATTTCAGAGGAAGCCCGATTCTAAGACGTTCCCCTAATTAAGGACACACAAGCTGAGTGGTACTCACTGCCAGAGATGAGGTAAGTGCCTTTAGGGTCTGTAGTGAGACAGGTGACAGCGTCCAGGTGAGCCACCATCGAGTGGACAACTTTACCTGTACAAACACACAAAGCAAGCTTATAATGACGCATTTACATTCCAGGAAAAAAAAAAAGTCAGTCGACAGAGTAAAAATAAACAAATGACCAGTACATATAAAAGACTTCCTGCAGATACCTGTCTTGTTGTCTAGGAAGCGGATGGTGCGGTTCTCATGTGCAGTGATGGAGACGGGCTCAGATGGGTGACTGACCACACGGTTGATCAGCTCACTGCCTGCAAAGGAAGACAAACAACTACATTTGAAGCTCACTTTTTTTTCTCTACTCATCTAACCAAGTATTTTTAACTTATGTCAGGCGGGTAATATTACTTGTTACTTAATCTATATCGATGACGGTTTAATTACAGGATAGTACAGTGCCACCGGAAGTTCCGCCAGATGTCCCTCACTATCCGCTTTCTTTGTGTTAACTTTAAACTCCTGTCCGATGGAGCAACATTAACCAAACCTCTGAGCAACGTTACATGCTGAAAAAGGGCAAGCTTTGAGGAAAAATTGGATCGTGCAACAAGACAGGCCTGCTTGGTTCGTTCAGGAAAAAGATTGTAAAGATTGACAAAGAATGTTTACGGCATTTACTCTCTAACTGGGACGTTTTGGGAACTATTGGCGGGGATTTGCTATGGACAAAAATACACCTGGCGATACACTGGTAAGAGCAAATTACGTTAGCTCCAGCTAATTTATATAGCTCACTTTACTGTAATGTGTGAACAGTTAAAGGTCCCATGGCATGAAAATTTCACTTTATGAGGTTTTTTAACATTAATATGAGTTCCCCCAGCCTGCCTATGGTCTCCCAGTGGCTAGAAATGGCGATAGGTGTTAACCAAGCCCTGGGTATCCTGCTCTGCCTTTGAGAAAATGAAAACTCAGATGGGCCGATCTGGAATCTGCTCCTTATGATGTCATAAGGAGCAAGGTTACCTCCCCTTTCTCTGCTTTGCCCGCCCAAAGAATTTGGCCCGCCCATGAGAAAGAGAGAGACATCATGGCTTGCAAACAAGCAAAGTGGCAGTTGGTCAAGCCCCCCCCTCTCTCCTCAATAGCATTTACAGCTACAGACACAGAAATGGCACATACTAAGGAAAGCTCATTGTGGGACTGGCTCTAATGGCTGTAATTCTGCACCAAGGCTGAATTTCGGAGACTTCAGATACAGTATTAGGGGACCACTAAGGCCTATATAAAAGAGACTTCAGATACAGTATTAGGGGACCACTAAGGCCTATATAAAAGAGACTTCAGATACAGTATTAGGGGACCACTAAGGCCTATATAAAAGAGACTTCAGATACAGTATCAGGGGACCACTAAGGCCTATATAAAAGCATCCAAAAAGCAGCATGTCATAGGACCTTTAACTTCATTTAATATTGTGTGGGGTTTTCTTTTGCGGGGTGCAAATGTTCCACCTAAACAAACAAGTTACTGTACTTCCTGAGAACATTTTGAAGAGCCGGAGCTGCGTCCGGAGCGATTGTGATTGGTTTAAAGAAATGCAAACAACTCCTGACCATTTTTTTTCCTCCTATCCAGGAGTGTATGCTCCAGTTGCCAGACCTTCCTTGGCAGCGCTGTGGCGATAGGTCTGGCAATGCGTTATTTTTTTTCACATGGATGTTAGTTACCTTCCGCTTTCTTTGTGTTGTAATTTTAAACTCCTGTCAATTAATGAGGACTATGGTTAACTGCTCCTTATATCTGTCCAATCTCAGTTTTCTGTTGCACAACTAAAACAACTTTTGAACGTACGTATGTTCCACCAAAACAACTTCCTTCCCAAAGCTATTTTTCAGCGGCACCGTTGCTCTGTACGGCACTTAGCGCCGCCCATGGCGATTGTGATTGGTTTAAAGAAATGCCAATAAAGCAGAGCACGTTTTCCTCCCATCCCGGAATGCTGCGTGGACTAGCCAGACCCTCCTCGCGCTGTGGAGATAGGTCTGGCAATGCGAGACTACTCATTACTACAAACTATGGTCCAGAACATACCATCCTTGGTCTGTGTCTCTAGCGCAGTGATGCTCTGCTCTGTGTTGAGGTCGTAGAGCAGCGTCTCACCGGCGTCAAATGACACCACCACCTGGTTGGGGTCAGTGGCCACAAAGGCTACCGAGGTGGGTGTTCCGTGTTCTGGGAGAAGAAAGGAGATAGTGAAGTTGTGAGAAATGGACGCAATACAAAGCTCAAACGCACATCTACACGCTCAACACAGACGCCTACCTTTCTCCTTATTGAAGACTGACAGGCAGGGAGCGGAGTTCTGAGGGTCCCAGACGCGAATGGTGCCATCGGCTGAGCACGAGGCAAGACGATGGTGAACTGCAGAGTAAGTTAGACCCCATACGCTGTCATCGTGGCCGGCTAGTACACTGCTCTCGATGCCAGGATCTGGATGGACAAACGCACATATAAAAAAAAAAAAAATTAAAAAAAGGAACACGTTTGGAACACAAATTGGAATATTACTATTACTCTGCAGTTGAGAATGACTGACCATAGTTATCGTATGGATCCACATTTAGGTCTGGCATCTTCCAACATCTGACAGTTCCATCTAGACCCCCGCTGTAGCAGGATTCTCCGTCCTCGCCCATGGTCAGAGATAGAACAGCTCCACTGGAGAGAAAGACCGAGGCATCAGTGGTTGCACTGCATCTGTGCATGTCAGTGACATGTTTTGTGCACAAGGTGTGAATGTGCATCTCAACTCACCTGTGTGCTCTAAATGTGTAGATGGGCTCAACATCCAACGCTGCGTTCCTGTGGAGGGACACGCTCTTATTAATTTGCTTCTTAGTTTTATTTCTTTGCTGCGTTTGATTTTACATTTGTCCGTTATCCGTCCTCTTGCTGCCTTTGGAGTGAGTTATAAAGTATGAAAAGTGCTATATCAATACATTTCTTCTCAATTTCCTTTTACTCCCTGTGGATCTAAAAGGTTCTTACTTTTTAGAGTGCATGGCCTTGTTGAGGTTCCACAGTTTTAGTGTTCCGTCCTCAGAGGCTGTGAGCAGCACCGCTTGGCTGGGGTGAAAGGTCAAAGCGCGGATGGCATCGAAGTGGCTGCGTAGTGTGAAACGAGGGTTCCATGTCTTCTTGAACTCATCTCTGTTATCCTGCATCTGACGGGACAGACATTTAAAAAGGGTCAACGATCAAAGTGTGCACATTACGTGTACGCTGGATTACATGCCATGTATTGACCAGAACACGTGTAATTACATCCATGGAGAGATCGTTGTCATTGGCAACGGTGAGATCAGCCAGTTCACCCAGGTTCATGTCCCCTCCTCCAACGGCATCCATAATGAAGACGTCAGAGGAGAAACCCAGGGCGCCACCTGCAGGTTTGGAGGTAAAAAAATAAAAAAAAAATTACCGCAAAACATCATGGCACTATAAATAAAGGCTGAGATGAAGAGAATGATTTTTAGGTCTCTCTGGCAAGAGTCCTGCACTCCATGTATCTTGTTTCCTTACTCCCACACTGTGTACCAGAGGATATAATTATATGTGTAGGAGCAGTTTTGTAAGTTTACCCCTACGCAGGCTTTAAAATTGAACAAAACTGAGACAAGACCGCATCTACATTTGTGGGTCAATGTCTAAGCTACAATCATGCGTGTGGGATTGATAGTAGAGGATGGTACATATTTTTTTTCAACGGGGCGTATTCGGTGGGGGAGTCTTACCTTCCCCGGAGCGAGCCTGTCCCGATACAGAGGGGGGCGGGGTGGGTTTAGAGGGGAAGTCCGACATCATGCCTTGTAACTTGTTCCTGCGGTTCTCTGAACCCGGCATGAGGAGAGAGACACAAAACATCCAGTCATGCAGAGAGGCGAGGGAAGGATGGACAGGCCAGCAAACGGACAGATGAGAGACAGACGAATGTAAACAGAGGCAAAAATATATACTTGATTCTTTAAATACAAAACATACAATTTTAAAGATTCTTTTTGAGAGAGGATGCAATCAAGTAAGAGCACAGGGTAACAGTGTAAATATGACTCAACGAATGAAATGTGGACATATAAAAAGAGAAGGCAGCATGCGGGATAACCTTTAAAAATGACCCCGCGCCACATAAAATACATCTACAGACAGAGATGACAGCGACACAACTCTAAAGAGTCACAGACTGGCAGCTCGTGAAACAGGACAGAGAGACAGGTGGTTGGGAAAAGAGGTTGGTTTTATTGACAAGAAGAGATGCCAAGACACAATGAGAAGTAAAAGATAAAAAGGTGAGCGGGGAGGGGAGGAGGGGGGGGGGTGGCGAAAAAGACCGCTACACTGGTGGCAGTGATTCTGACAGTGCTGGTGCTGATGATGTTGCTATGGCAACAGCGTACCTAACTCCCGTCCGTCCCCCGAGATCCGGGCCTCTCCCGCCCCCTCCCCCTCCTCCCCCGAGCCCAGGAAGTCAAATTCACTGAGGGCATCTTCCGAGTCGTCTTCGTCCTCCTCGTCCTCCGGGTCCAGGTCTGTGGTCATGGGCTCCGCACCCATCTGGACATGAGGCCAGAAAAGAGAAGAGAAGGTCGATTATGGGATTAGTCAATGAATAAATAAAGTTGTTGCCGTTTATAGTTTGTGTTCTCACTTTTCCTCGTCTTCCTGATTTCATTTCTTTTTTTGTGATTAACAATTTTTATTTACTTTTTTAAAAACAACAACAAGACAACAACAAGAACACCCCCCCCCCCCCATCGTCATCACCACCAACCTAGACAAAAATCCAGAAAAGATGACACAGTAAACTACAATATTCAAGACCATACAACAAAGTAATGACAAAATAGACCATAAACTGAAAACCAAATAAACATATGTATAAATGGAAACAACATAAGCAACATATACACGTCTCTCGCCAGCACAAATGCTTCTTAGGAGCCTTCCAGAAAGCTTAAGTACTTTCCTCTTTTTTCCTGTGAAGACATCCAATCTGGCGAACCGTTTGTATGACATCTTTTCAAACGCTGCCACCCAAGCCATCTCACAAACCCACTCTTGGATTGACGGTACCCCTTCATTCTTGCATCCTCTTAGAATAGTCTGTCTGGCTATCATTAAACTAGTCTGGACCCAGCTTCTTATGTGCTTATCTATCCCGTTTTAGGATTGGCCCGTCTCCCAGAAAAAATAATCTTAGGCTAAATGGAACCTGGCTTCCTGAAATCCGACATAGGTTATCATGTATCACCGTCCAAAATTCCTGGACCATAGGACGTGAAGTAATTGGCCGTCCTCTGTCTTACATTTCCAACGATTTGGTGTGCCCTTCAGACAAATTCTAAACAATCTGAGGGAGTCCAATAGAAGTGATGCATAATCTTGAACTGAATGAGGCGCACCCTCACATCGCGTGACATGGTTTTAATATTCCTACAGATTCTATCCCACTCTTCATCATCCAGTGTAATACTCAGCGATCCCTTTCCCATGTTTCCTTGAGGGCCGTCCAGGCTCAATCCCCCGGTTCTGCATAAGCATAGAATATTACCCAGAAACCTCATGACCTTTCCCATATTTCATCAACACCTTATCTAAACATTCTGGTGCCTTCGGGGTTGAAGAACTGGATCCAAAAATCCCCACTAACAGATGGCGAAGTTGCAAATATCTGAAAAATCTTAATTTCACTTTCTAATCATTGATTATACCTTTACACGAGACTTCTTGCTCTTGCGCGGTCCATCGATGCAGTCAGTGGCCATGCCTTGGAAGTCATCGTCCTCGTCACTGTCGTCTTCGTCATCATCCTCACAGCCATGCAGGAAGGGGATCTTATCAAGCACCGAGCCGCCCAGACTTTCCTTAGAGCTTTCCTTGCCCGCGTTCCTACAAATGCACACATAATTATTCTCCATTCTGAGTTCAAAAAGATTTTTAGGACAATTCCTTGCAGAGGAAGGCAGGATGACCTCAATTATAATTATATAATACCATATTATAAAAGGTTTGGCCACAGCAGTCTACATTACAGCATCTTTTTTATGATATGTATTTTATAATTATAATAAAGTTTAATGAGTGCAACAACTATGAGTTTCATGTGGGTTTTTTTAAAGCTTTCCTATACCAACATTCAATTTTATTTCTATCCTAAAATATTCAAACTTTTTTATCTTTACATGGCAAAATATGTATCTGCCTGTACATATGTTTTTTTGTTTTTTTTCAATAACAGGTAAACAAACTTAATAGGTCTGTTTTTTTGTTTTTTATAATCTTACCATGTTCTCATGATGGAGGATGCCCTCCGTTTTAGACATCTTTTCTGCATCTTGTTCTGTTGGCTTTTGAGATTAGGATGTGCTATTGTTTCACTGTCTTCACATTTCTGCTACAGACAAATGCTACTCACAAAGCAGCTTTATGATACAATGATGAAGTGTCTAATGTTAACACTGCAGTAAGTAAGAACTCCTACTTATTATCTCAGCTACGCTTTAGTCACCTGCACATTTTTTCTCTGGTAAAGTTTTAGTTTCTAAGCATAGCACCGTTTAGAACGATATTGCACTCTGCAGACTCTGCTTTGTGTAAAGGTCGAGACACACCAAGCCGATAAACGGCCGTCGGACAGTCTGGCGAGGTCAGTGACTCGAGTCCGTTCGTCGTGTTCCGTGCCGTCGTCCGTCGGCCTTCATTTTGGCCGATTTGACTCGGATGTGGAATCGGAAGGCGGGCACTGCCGGCAGTCGGACTCAAATGACCAATCTGATTGGTGGAGTGCTAGCCCTTGACTATTACGTCTCGCGCACGCGCAGAACGTACGCTCAAGTCGGCATCGCTTCAGTGTGTTCCGAGGCACTTTTTGGACCTCGGGGAGCCGAATGATCAGTCCGACTGCCTTTTCTGCCGACGGGCGGCCGTCGGCTTGGTGTGTCTCGGGCTTAAGAGGTCTTTGTCAGATGATCTTAAGCGGAGAACCCACTCTGTACAGTGGGGTGTGCGCACTACCTTTAGCACTGAAATGCCCCATATCGGCATGGCATGTAAATAAGGCCATGTCTATAAAGGGGTGGTGCAAGACTGAAAGCCTATGGTGTCAATATATGCCAACAGAAGTTTGACAACAACTGACAAACTAAAACAAAGAAAATGTCAATCTTTGTTTCACTCATATGAAGTGCCATGATTTCGACCACCACCGTCTCACCTCTTGATTTGTTCCTCTATCTGTCTGACCAACAACGACTCTCCACCTGCCCGGGGCTCAGGCTCAGGACAGGTTTCACTGGGCGGAGGCCCGTTAGCCTCGGGGCTGCTCCGCCCGAGCAACGAGCGCACACGCTTAGACCGCATGTCCAGGATAGTGTCTGAATAACCCACTTCCTCAAGATATCTACATTCACAGGAAAAAGAACACAAACATTTACTCACACCCATATAAACCAATCTTTGTAGTGTAGATCTCACGTTAAAGTACCGATGGAACACATTTGTATGGTACTGAGATAAAAAAAAAAAAACGAGCTGATGACGAAGAGGCCTTACTTGCGTAGTAGCTGACGACCCTCCTTCCAGGACATCTGATTGGCTGGCTCAGAGTCTGACTCAGCCGGCCCATTGGGAACTACAGAAAATAGATTGGTCAATAGTGATGCAACAGCAGAAAAAGAGAAAAGCAGAAACTTTTGAGTTGCTCTGAAAATAAAGCAGCAGTAACATAGTAATATATAACGGCTTGGTTAAACATACGTTGGTCTGTCTCTGTCTCTGGTTTCTTGTCTCCTGGACTCTGGTCGTTTCCTGTCTTCAGCTTCTGGTGCTTAGTCCTGCAACCCCACAAAACACCACATGAGGGCAGCATTACAAGCAAATATAGGAAAATCTTTCACTATCAAATCACTATGCCTCGAGCATGCAAAATCTAATGACAGCAGGCTGAGTGGATAACAGACACAGTGAGTTTCCTGGCATTTGGATTACCTCTCTTGTTTGAGGGCGTACTCCAGCATTTTAATCCGCCTCACCAGGTCCTGTTTCATATTCTCCTGCCCTTTCCTCTCACCCTGTAGGAACGCCACCTGAGCCTAACACACACACACACACACACACACACACACACACACACACACACACACAGAACACAAAGAACCTTTAGAAAAGTCACACATACAGCAACCATTCTTAATATATGATCATTCATATTGACACCATAACCGCAGTGAATTGGCTAAAAAGCATGTGCGGTCTCAATTAAAGCTAGCAAAGCATTTAATATCAACAGAGATCACAAGAAAAGACCGTGAACCGTGAAGGCAAAAGTTTGATGTGACAAGCATAGCAAACATGACCTCTGAGAACCCAAAGGAATAAGTAGAGGGTTGTGGAACAGGGCTCTTATTTTTAACTTCTCCTAACCAAAGCCTCAGTGCGCATCTGCAGAAGAAAAACAAGACACACACCGGCCAAATTCAAATACCCTCTTTTAAGACACATCCTTCCTTTGTGTGCTTCCCCTATCATTTTCCGTCCGTTTCCTGCCTCTCTGAGCTGATAAAATTCTTACCTTGAGGAAAGAGAAGTTGCCCATTCTTGTCATATAGCAAACAATTTTTGTGAGAAAAAAAAATAATGTGATAATGAGAGAATGCAGAGTAACGACACTGTCAAGATTTGACGAGGACTATCTTTAGACAGGTTCTTCCCTTGGGTAAGGCATCATATGGCAACACTTGACAAAGATGTAAAAGGGCTGCTGGATTGGATGAAGATGTATACAAGTTTCAAGCATGCTGTGTTTTTGCACATTGCTTCACAGTGGTCAGTTTTTGAGCAAAACTGTGGTTCACAACAAACATCCTGCACTCTGTTGGTTAGAGGAGAAAAATACTCCAGTGGAAAAGAAAACAACAATGATCCCAGTTAGAAAAAAGAAGGCCTACCTCTGTTTCTACTCTCAGGATTTGCACGCAGGTGATTGTACAATAATTTTGCATGGTCACCCTCTCCCTCTCTTTTCTCTCTCTGTGCCAAGCAGTTCTGGAGCATTAATAGGCCTACCGATTTTTTTATAGTCTATTTCTCCTCTGCATGTCCCTGTCTGTGTTCATGAGTCTGCTCCCACATGCAGTTCTGTAAAACTAGAACAGTCTAAAAACACTATCTCATGGGGCAGGGACTCGGTCTACTTGAGAGGGTAGTCATTCACCCGGGAAAGTGCACACGCACAATACAGATAACTTAAAGGTCCAATATGTAATATATTTACTGTAATAAATCCAAAAATGACCCCAATGCGTCATCAGATATTAAGGAAACATGCTAAGTTGAAATACTATCTTTTCTGACAACAATGCTAATGCCAGTATTTTCTCCTTTTGAAATTTCCATTCCGTGACGCCACCATGCTAACCCTGCTAACTGCTACCTAACATTACCGGAGCACCAGGCAAGCGGGCCACGGCTGTTTACAAAGTGTAGCTTGTTCAGCGGCCGTTGCCGACAACGGTGAGTTATTTTAAGCCAAGAGAGGGGGGCTGTAAATCGGGAAGAGAGGACTGTGAGTTTGCAGTGTGTTTAGCGATTGATGCCATAATTCTAAGCCAATAAAGTGTGTTCAGTCGGATGAAGAGGACAGCTAGGTATTGCTATTTTTAGCGGTTCCTACCATAGCTAATTCTAAGCCGAGGAAGCGTGCCTGTCCGTCGGATGGAGAGGACGGCGAGGTTGTTGTGTTTTTAGCGGATCCTACCGTAATTCTAAACAGAAAAAGTGTGTCTGTCAGTTGGGTACAGAGCTCCGCGTGAGCATGGGCTTCTATGACTGTCATTATAGCTAGCATCTAACGTTAGCTACTCCACTGTGCTGTGAAGTAATGTCTGGCTATGTGAGACTAGCAACATTGTTGTGGATGCTGTGGTCTCAGCCTGGCAATCTCCGTGAACTTCGAGTCTGGGGAGGAGGGGGCAGGGGAGACAACTCTCTCCAGTATTTTGAATTTGTACTGTAGTAACTATTTTAAACAATAGCTGTCAGTATTACATATTGCACCTTTAATGTAGTTTATACTTGGCCAAACCGATGAGGAGCACATCAGTTCCTAAAATATGTCAAACATAACACATGAATCAACTGTGTTTATGTATACGGTGCACAGAAAGGATAGATAAAAAAGCACAGCATTCATTTAACAAGCCAGGAAGGACTAGTAAAACACAAAAATCAGCTTAGCCTTGTAAACAGCTTTGCATTAGCATGTAATTTGGTGTGGTTATGTAGTTGATAAAAGCAGCTAGCATATAGTTAGCTGCACATTTCCAGCTGTACACAAGTAGTAATTGTGCAGTTGTGTTTTTTTTAAATGGTACATGCAATACTGTATTTGTACATTTTACACTGCGACATAAATCAGATGTAAATGCTAACATGAAGACCTTAACTGTTTTGCTAGCTGGGCAGTGTCAGAGTGTGGGACATTTAGATATCACAAAAACAGCATGTACATTATATACTGAGTACTAATGGTTGAAAACCGACGGGACATGTTAGTTCACAATAAAATGGCATCTTCAAAGTGAAAGATATGCTTCTTTCAATAAGGGTGTCATTCAAGCTTGACCTAGCATCCACAATAATGACAAAGAACTGTTCTAATACTGTGGCCTGCTGTGGGTCGAATAGAGCCAACTTGGGTAAAATCAGTCAAATTCAAGAAGGTGCAGGGTGGAACATGAGGTCCTCTGTACACAAATAAACTAATCTTGAAGACAGAATCCTCAGTGTACTGACTTGGACGCCCATGAGCAGGGCACCGAACCCCCAACTGCTTGGAGCACCGACTATGTGGCAGCCCCTTTGCTCTGACACCTCTCCATTAATGCATGTATGTGTCCTGTGTGTGCATGTGTGTAATGTACAGTAATAACAACAGAGTGTTAACATTTTTACTTCCAATTGAGGGATTTATAAAGAGTTTCTTCATCATTGTCAGCTCAGCATTGATACACAGTCCTGGTTAAAAACTTAGAGAAAGACAGTGACCAAAACTCGTGGTGTGACAACTAGCTGCAGATAAGTGACTTCTAAGCTTGTCACTTGATAAACAGCTATTATATAGGCCTATTTCACACTGAACGAAGCAAAGAGCTTGAAGCAACAGCAGCTTACTTAGGACAGTCACAGTAATGTCACCCTAGTATGAACAGGCATTTGATCATTTACTGATGTACATTTGAACAATCGCTCTGCTCAATTAAACAAACAAAGTCAATAGTCGGTGATTTAAAATCTTAACACTAAATTATACGAATCAAGCAAAGCGCTTTGTAATTTCCACCCTCTAAAAAGGAATGTGTCTACTTCATCATTAGGGGCAGGGCACACGTTTCTACTCCTACTCACACACACACAGACGAGCTACAACCTGCTCACACGCAGAGATAACCATCACGCCCCTGTGCGCCAGTGTCACACTGTGTTCCTAGAAGGAGAGGTTCCCGGGATTGTCCACAACCTTAAATCCCTGACACTGCTTTGTCGGCCCAAGATAGAGCCAAGGCTGCATGTGTACAGACAAACAAACGCACATTTAAATACTAACATGACAATGAATGCACACTGTAAGAGCTGCCTTTGCCTGATACATACATACATACATACAGGTAGCCAAAACAGAGGGATAGGTGTGTCAAAGGGTTTATTGCTGTATGTCATTCTTTATCTATTACTTAACTACACATTCTTTGGCTCTGACCTGGTTTTCCTTGCTCTTCCTTTATACAGTATTTCTCTTTGAAAGTGGTTTGGCAGCACACAATAGCTATTATATGGACAAGAACAAATACAGCTTTCAATAGATTAGCTTGTGGGTAAAATAAGGTCCCAAAACTAAACGCTCCCATCAAGGTGTGTGAATTAACAAAGAACTATCTACCAGTTTTAATACACATTTGTATTGTTTTTTAGCTTTCACTGGTATGTATCATTGTGCTCTGTGTCTGGTTCAGACAGACAAGGTGTTCTTATCAAGTGACTGACACCTTAATTAAATACAGTAAGAGCCAAAATGGAGCAGCAGGTCAAAAGACATCGCAGTATTTATAAAGAAAGTTGAATTCATTTAAAATATTGTTTCATGTGTAAAAAAATCAACCAATATCGAGGAGTAACAAAATTATTCGTTAGTCTTTTTGGTGTCATTTGATATAGCCCTGTTAACATCGACACTGCGGTTATTTTCACTGTATTATGTTGGTAAACTAACAAAACTAACAAAGTACAAAGGAACGTCGTGCCATCTGATCTCTCTTTCCTGTGGGTGGGTTTTCCTCTGTGTGGCCAACTGCTGCGGACCTTTCCAGAGTTTGTTGTAGCGTGGAGAGCTGACACATTTAGCCTTTTCTGTCAGGTCCCCCCTCCCCTACTAGCTGCAGAACAGGGTCAAGGGCAGCTTTCCTCCTCCACTGGCCACCCTCCATCTTCTCATCCCTTCATCCCCATGAGAGAATCCATGAGCCAACAAGTAGAGCACTGAACAATTCTGTGACAGTATGATTTGATGGAGCGTGTCAGAGTGTGTGTGGTATTTAGCTCAAGTATGACATCCTAAAAAGTTGGGCTTGCTGCCTATGTTTGATTAAAAGATGCTAAATAAGCATTGGGAAGCAAATATACTGCATGTCATGAATGTGTTTGAATAAGAGAGAAAATAAATTATGAGATTCTCAAGATTTCAGGGGAAGAGCTTGGAAATAAACTGAGAAGTACAATACAAAAGGAGAGAATTACAGACCGATAAAAAGAAAGGTAACATCCTAAAAGCACATCAGTACGTATAAAACAGGAGCATCGCAAGTGTGTGGGGGTGGGAGGCACACACTGTAATAATGCAGTGGTATATGAATGTCATGTGTCATGGCTGAGGGCGCAGAGCTATTAATTAGAAATGTGTACCCAGGGGCCCCTAGGGCCTCACTCAACAGGAAGTGATGTAATCTGGGTCACCAGTAATCTGTTCCACACAACTACTGCCACGGTTTATAAACTTAAATAGCTGAAAATGAAAATAATACATGGAGGAACAGGTAAAGGTCTGCCCTTTTCCCTGTAAAAGAAGAGTAGTGACTTGATTCGATGTCTGCTGCACAGTCTGTTTGACTATTAAATTATAATGAGGATCTGGCAACAACAAGCTTGTTCAGACACAGTGCAGGAGTAGTGTAATTTGATAGAATACACTGGAAAACGCTTCTGGTGTGTCTGAAGGACAGCGAGACAAAGCCGCTGCCACCTGTCCCATGTGCTGCTGTCCCATAGTCGTGCTGGGACGTCCCACCTTGCCCAGCATGGGGAGGGCCTTCATTGCTGGCATGTCACCGGAGACACGACACCACAGGTGGCCTTTCACACCAGAAACACACTTACAGAGACAGCACATATGTTACAATCTCACACGCTATGCTACTAACAGACATCCACGCGGTCGCACAAAGAGTCCTATAGTCGTAAGATGATAGAATTGTGCCATCTTAAAGATTGGGGATGGTTTTGCTGTTGCTGGTATCTGTGATTTTGAGTCCTTGCTAGCCTTACGAATGCCATAACAGTTAAAAATGTCATGTGTAGTCGACATGTGAGCAGACTATGAACACATGTACAGTATGGTGCTAACTGCATAGGACATGGCCGGGGGGGCGTGATAAATGGCATTTACAGAGCCCTGCCAGCATGCTGGCAACAAAAGCCAGAGGCCTGTGGCCTGTGGGTGTTAAAATGTAAGCTAGGTCAATTTTTCAGCCTGGCACTCCAGCTACCCTCATTTTCTCTCTCAGCACAGGACGTGGTGCTAATTGTACCCGTGAAACCGGACCATGTGCAGCAAATACGCACACGCAAACAAAGTTCCATAACAAGCACTAATGGCGTGTTGGACATAGCGATGGCCCGCTTCTGCCTTTCATTCCCACTCTTCTCCACACAAAACTATAAAAGCAGCGGACACAACCAGTTTGTTATTGTTCATCCATTTTTTATCGAAAGACTCCTATCTATAGCTACATAGGTTTGAGTTGGGGGCAAAGTGAGAAGCAGAGTGACAGGAGAGAGGCAATGATATTATTATTTTTGTGGTTTTGTCAAGCTCATGAACTCCAGAAGATACTTAATCCTAATTACAAGCAAACTGTGGTTAGAGGAGGAATACCACATACTGTATGGGTTTATGAGTGAAAAGGTGAATTGTTTATCCTTTCAATCCAAACGCAGAGCGAAAATGTCTTTGAATGTGTGCATGTTTTCCTAACCTGCCTTAATCCTGGAACAATTTGATGAGTGAGCACAATCTTGCCCAGCAATGCTCTGCCTCACACAGTTACACGCATGCATGTAGGAATGTTGCATAGTACAACCTCTGTCTTCTGCTGTCAGTCTCTGAATAACTGGGACCATTAGGAGACTCATGCCTTGCTCAAGGGCAATTCTATGGTATTGGCTCACACATTCACATATATTTTTCTTGCCATTTTCAGAGACTCAAATTGATGACCTTTAAGGACACACGCTCACTTCTCCAACCTAAAAGGCAAACGGCACATATATGTGTTTGTAAGTGGCAGGTCATATTTTTTACGTTCAGTCAGGACTTACAAGTGTACTTGTAGATAGCAGAGTAGAATGAAAAAGTATAAATGATACTGACAAATACAACTGCATGCCATTATCCATCTACCACACCACTGACTCACCCATCTGTGTGACAGGCTTGAATTCAAAATGTGGATTTTCTTACAATGCCACCAGCTACATAGATATACACTTTTACTACAAAATATTATGCCTCAAGGAACTTCATCTAAGGAGATTTTGCAGTAAAATGTGATTTAATACATAAACTGCTGGCAGTCTAAAAGGTCACCCAGATCCCTTTCTCTCACTTTGCCAATGTTTTGTGAATAAAATAAAATGCAACATCAAATTATTCCTTATTTTAAAGGGGAATTTCCTTAAGTAAGGACCCCTTTGTGAACTGATGCTTAAATTACTAGGATTATCAAATGCTGTGATTTCAAAAGGGAACTCACGGCTGTGTGACTATTTGTAAGATATGAAAACCTGAGACTTGTCAACTTACAAACCAGGTTTCCACATAAATGCTAAAATGCGGTCCATCTTAAAATGAGTCTGGTACAAGGATGTTTTTGATGTATGCACCTGCAGTAATATCAAAGAGACACTGTATGGTAGCCACACCTAAACTCTGTTTACATCCCTTTTTTTATTTGCTGGATAACTTGCTTGCGTTTGTAGGCTTTTGTGAGTGGAATATAACTGGTTATATTGTCATTTAAAAGCCATTATTGTATGCTTAAAACCTACTGGTGGCTGTTTGACTTTGGCTTTACAGTGGGTAATCATCAGCTGGAGGTTATAGAGTCCCATCTTTGTCATTTAACGTTACTCTCTAGATACATCCTGGTCAATACAATATTATAGGGTGTAATGCTAGCTCGTTAGCATTCTGGCATCCTGCAACTGATTGATTGTAGGGCATGCATGTGTAACGTTACTGTCACAAAGCTCCTGCAGTAACAGTTCTGGCCTTTATTCGGCGTTAACGTTGCAAACCCAGGCTGAATGATTACACATTTAACGTTACCCTGAGTTCGTCTCTCTCAGCCTCCCAGCGGTATTTTTCGGCCTGGAAGCGTCCCCACTCGTACTGGATGAAGTGAAGGATCCCAGGAAGCGTCATACCCGAGTCCCCGTCCTGTAGCTCACGAGCCTGCGACGATCCGGCCATGGCCACGGCTGCTGCCAACGCTCCGGTCGCCGAGGCTGATGTCGGCTGGCCCGGTGCTGCTTTGGGCCCGTTTGGGTTGCGCCCCGATCCGCTGCTGCTGCCGCCGCCTCCGGAGTTCGGGTTTGGTCCTCCGCCGGATCTATCCGCCTCCATTTTAACCGTTCAACCTTTCGCCAGGATAAAGAGGTGGACACGGGCAGAGTGTACGAACAATAATAATAATAAAAAGTACCTCGTACCCTTCTTCCAACCCAGCAGCACTTCGCTATACACTACCCCTTTTCTTCCCTTTCTCTCACGCACAGAACAAAATTACTATTCAGTTAGCAAAATACTACACTTCCGCTTCCGAACCTTCAAAATATAACACGATAATCAAGCTACTATGTGTAACCTCGTGGTCTATTTATTCACCAATATGCCGTGTTTAACATGAATTCTTACTTGAAAATGTTTGCTAAAGTAACATCAGTATATGGCTATCAAATGCCTATCACTCAAAACAAGTCTTAAAATTTTGTTTCCTGCTCTTATTTTGTATATCCCGGATTTGTTTCCTCCTCTTTGCGTTTGCTGTTGAAAATGTCCAATGTCGGCGACAAATAAAGGGCCATGTTTGCAGTAATACACAATGAACATGTCGCTAGGGGAGTTCATTTCCTGCCATTTTGTGAGCATGGATGTTTCAGGTCGGTAAAGGTAGCCAACGTTTGATCCACAACTCTGTTTCCGGTTTGAAGTCGCCACGACACATGGACACAGGTCGACAGATTTTTTTTTCTGCCACATATAGGTCCCTCCGGGTGGGCATATACATCACAGTTTTATTGCAGATCTATAATCATATGGACTTGAATAGGCTACAACAATCTTGAATTTAATTATCCATAAGCATTTTGTGGATACATTATACTCATTTAACCAGATGGGAATATAAATGCATATAATAATTACATAATACGCAATACCTTAAATATTGCAATGGTGCGAGGTAGAAAACCAGCAGTTCAGATGCTGGTTGAAGATTTAAGCTTTGAGTTCCTGGAGAGGTGAGTCCCTTGGCCTGTGCTTTAAGTAAAGACATTAATATGTAGATTGTCCAAGATAACAAACCAAATCAGCCACATACAGCCACTTTTAGTTTTATTTATCTACATATATATCTATATTTTATCACACATTTCTGATATTGTTGTTGTTTTGATGTTTTTTTTAACAAATGTTTTTCTCACATTTTGTGCAATGCCAGCTGCACAGAGGGATGTTCATCGGATAGATCACAAAATGGCAATATGGTAGCCCTACTTTTTTCTTTTAAAATAGTAGAGATTAAATAATAGTTCAACAATACTACATTTTTGAATATGGTGCTTTTATTTCGAAGGATTCAAGTCGGAAGTCTTTATGTTGTTGCTGCGGGCTATACAGACGGCAAGCGTGATAGCTTAATGGTAAATTCGCGTAGTTGGTTTCAGGGATGAGCTCGAGCAAAGTAATGAAATACTCTGATGCGATTTGTGCGCACACAGTTGTAGATTTCTTTTTAAAATGTTGGAGACTCGATTTCAACCACAACCGCACAAACATTAGGTAACAATGCAGATTAATCTCTGTGTTTGTTGCTACGGATTCAGCCAGGTTTTTTACTGCTATGCTACGAGAGCTGGCTGAGATTGACCACCATGAAAACCAAATATAGTACAAGGTTACTGGACATTACGTTGCTAATGCTTCTGATAATAACACGGCTAATAATGCATGATGTGATGGGCTGCAAATGATTTCCTTGTAAAGAATAAAATCGATCCATCCAAATTAAAGGTGAGTTTGTTTTTGTTGATGGGTAATGCAGCTAGATACATTTTATTTATAAAAGGAAATGGCTAGGATAATTCAGTGCACTGCCAGTTTTTTTCAAAACGAAGTAGTCCCTTTTAAAGTAGCATGAGAATGTATTATACAGTCAAGGTATCTTCCTACAGCTGTTATGTACTGTAAAGCCTGTGGGATTAAAAGCAAGTTTTTCTGTCTTTCACAGGTTGTCTTTAACTCTCATTCCTCTACTATTACACGAATTGGGACTTAAGACCCACTGTTGGATTTCTTAATTGAAACTTCTTCTCCTGAGAGAAACTGGAAAGTAAACATCAGTTGCCATGCGTATCAGTCTCTGCCAGGGCCTGTTAACTGGTGCCATCATCCTCAACCTCCTCATTCTCTACTATGTGTCTCGGGCCCAGCAGCAAATGATGGATAAAAGGAAGGAGCTTGGCAGGGGCACGAGGAGAGCTGCCCTACCAGCCTCTGGCCTGGGGGGAGGCCTAGGGCTACTTGTAGGAGCTGGAGGTGAGCCTGGAGGGATTGGAGGTGAGGGACACAGTCGTGGCCCACGTGTGACTGTTCTTCTTCGGGAGTTTGAAAACTTTGAGAATTATGTCGGGGATGTGGCCAATTCCTTCCTCCGCCAGAGATCTGAGCTTCCCTTCCTGGCTGTGGCTGACACGTCTCCGTACCCTCCCCTGGTGCTTCCAGACGGGGCGCGTCTTCTAGTGCTCTCCCCCAGCCCGGACCAGCCACCACAAGCTCACAGGCCAGAGTTCCACGTCCAGACAGAGTTTGTGCTGCTGGTGCCCGATGGGGTGGAGTTGGAACAACCTCGGGCTATCGAGAGGCTGATCAGGGAGTTGGAAGGCGAGGGTGGGGGGCCTGTGAGGCTGGTAGCTGCACCCGTGCTGGCTCGATCTGCTGTGCAGTGTCTCCACCTGCGGGTGAACCTCAGAGAGTGGACAGCCACCTACTCGCCAGCTGCATCTGGGAGCAGCGGGAGTGTGTGTACGGCTTTACAAGGAGATGCGGTTGTCCTCATTCGCACTGAGGATCTTTTTAACCTCTCTGTCCCTCTGGGGCGGCCCCTCTTCTCCTCGCTCTTCGTCCAGACTGCTTTGAGAGGCTGGAAGGTCAAGCTGCTGGAGAGCCCCTGTTTCGCCGCAAACCACCGGCCCCTCTTCAGCTCCGCTCACAACCAGTGGAAGTCCGAAACTCGACTGAAGGAGGCCACAGGGAAGCTAATGAGGAGCTTTGGTCTGAAGCGTCTCCTGCTGCCTGATGGGAAGGAACAGTGGTATGGCTGCAGTAAAGAGACGCCTCGCTGCTTTGGCACTGTGCAGGACGACACTCCAGACTACCTTTATCTGGATCGCTGGACTCCTCCCTGCTGTCTGCGAGCTCTCAGGGAAACCACCAAGTATGTAATCAATATCCTGGAGAGCTCTGGTGTGCGCTACTGGCTAGAGGGGGGGACTCTGCTGGGCGCTGTCCGCCATCAGGACATCATTCCATGGGATTATGACGTGGACCTGGGCATCTACCTGGAGGATGTACCCAACTGTGATCACTTGAAGAACCTGGACTCAGGCTCTCTCGTGGATGCTAACGGCTACGTCTGGGAACGCGCAGTGGAAGGAGACTTCTACAGAGTCCAGTACAGCGAGGCCAACCACCTGCATGTTGACCTGTGGCCGTTCTATGCACGTAATGGCGTCATGACCAAAGACACGTGGACAGAGCACAAACAAGACGTGGAGTTCCCAGAGCACTTCCTGCAGCCGCTGGTACCCATGTCCTTTGCCGGCATCACTGCCTACAGCCCCAACAACCACCGATCCTTCTTGGAGCTGAAGTTTGGAGAGGGGGTTATTGAGAACCCCCAGTATCCCAACCCCACAAGAAAGAGGCTGGACAGAAGCAAATTATGAGATGATAGTTCTTTGTTTACACAGAACTTTTTGCCTTTTAAAACAGCCTAAAAGATGTTGCCTGGAAACTAATATGGTGCTAAAATGACTGCATTTTCTGTTAATTTAACCACATCTATATCACCAGTATAATCTGATGCTTGGTCAAATCTCCTCTATTATCAGTATTTGGATGTAGAGTCTAACCTTGGATTGCGTTTTAGTCTTTGTCAAAGTGGTAAGATTTTGTTTGCAACTGGCATGAACGCTTGAAAGATTTAAATCCGTACATTAGTGTGTTTACATCGGGCATATCTAAGAGTCAAAGACTGGTTTTACTACATGGTGTACTAAATTTGTATGTGTTGTACAGTAAAGTGCAGTACAAAATATGACGAAGATGATACATACTTTTAAATATAGTTTTTTTTTTAAAGCTACAGTGTACATTATCTTAAGCAGGATTTAAGGTGTAGTACAGATTTATTTGTGTTCAATGAAGTGTTTTTTTTTTTCTCAAACAGGTGTTTTATGAATTTTTCGACTGTGTTGCATCGATTTGCACTGGTTCTTTCAGTTTTGCACAGTTTTGAAATGAATGTTAATGCATATCGATGCCATTTGGTACCTGGCAGCTGTAGCGCGGTGAGTAAATTTCCATGTGGTAAAATGAGAACCACAGTGTCATTCATCCTCATCAATTAATTACATATGGCATATGGAGAGGATGAAATGTTGCTCCATCAGGCCTTACTTTTCATAAAAAACATATAACTTTGACTGAATGTGTTATTAAATATTAACCCTTAGCTCAAGCATGCGTGTTACTACTGAGCACCCATTATGTATTAACTGAAATTGCATTTTAATTCAGTAAATTATTCAAAGAAAATAATTTTAAAGAGATGTTGCACATAAAAACGCACCAGCTTCTCTCGGTACGACATGCTTCCTGTAGTGTTACTTGTGTGTGATGAATCATGGTGTAACTCCAGTTCATGAACTGGTAAAATAAAAGAGTTGTAACAGATTATTAATTTCTTTTGAGGATTGTTGACAAATCCATTGTAAATACAGTAAATGTGTAGTATTTGTTTGTATTTCTTGGGCTTTTTGGGCCTATTTGATAGACTAACTGAAGACGGGAAAGGGTGGCGAGAGAGGGGGGACGACATGCAGCAAAGGGCAGCAAGTCGGTCTTAAACCCAGGCCGCTGCGGTAAGGACTGAACCTTAGTATAGTTGCAATTCTTTTTGAACACTAGGTGGCAGAATACACCCAATTATTCTATGGCCTTTGTAACTCCTCTAAGCTTCTGCACTAAGTTGTGTTCACCGAACAGCATTATGGGAGTTCTTTAGCCATATGGCAGATGCCGGAGTGTTTTATGACAGGACAAACAGGAAGGCAGTTTGCTTGTTTGTCTGACTGGTCCAGTGACGTAAACTAGCTTCCTTATCCTACTCAAGAACAAATGACCGTATTTAACAATACCCGTCTTTAGCCTGTTGAGTCTGCACATATTCTATTCCCCAAGATATGTTTGCATTCATCTTATTGCATAACCAACATCATTCATGTATGGCCTTGTAATTAGATCAGCATCTATACCGCTGAGAGGCTGTGTAGTTATTTTTGGATGCAAAAACAAAAGGATTTTCATTTTAAATAGGGTTCGCCTCTTGCATGCTGCTACAGTATGGCATCTGGAATTGACATAATGTAGCTATGGAGTAGGGCTGCACTATATATATATATATATATATATATATAATTATCCTCATCGCAATATTAACTGGCACAATTAACATATCGCAAAAGGCTGTGACATATCGCGAAAGACACAATTGAAAGAATATCAGTAGAAAAAACTCATTCCTTTTTTGTGATGCCCTTTATATTCAACTCAAGGATCGATTTGTTGAAGTGTTGCATTTTAGCAGAATACTGAAAGCATCAGAAATGCAGAACTAAATACACATCTATCACAAGTAGTATTGTTATCGCGATATTCAACAATGTTATGGCATATTTTCCTCATATGGTGCAGCCCTACTATGGAGTTCTCGCAGTGTTTTTTGATTTCCTGAGGCAGTACTCCCAGCTAGTGCAGGAAGTAGGGCTTAAACAAAACAAAGGTTCCAACAAACAGCCAAAAGACACAGCCAAATAATAAAAAAGGCCTTTATCGTTTAAACCTTTAAGACAGTAAATTCAGACTGTAACCGGGAAAGTTTTTTGAAACATAGCCCCCATATCACTGTAATAAAATCATAACTACCATGTGCATACACACAATAAATGCTATGCTCAGACCAGACATTCATATAGTGAAAGATCTCAGAAAGGAATGTTCCACCATAAAACATCAAATAGAAACTAAAGCACAATAGTTGTTTGAGGCAATGGTTAACATTTTAGAACTCTGAGGACATTAAACTAAAAATGATGAGGCCTCAGGCCTGCAATGATTTTGTAGATGACCATCATGGAAAACACTGCATAACTAGTACTATAAAAAGCCCATAAAGAATACAGACTGGAGACATTTTGTATATGACATAAGTACCATATTCCCCTGTCATTTGGTAGATCTTTAAAGCTATAGTGCGTAGTTTCTGCTGCCCCCATGAGGAATTCTAAGTAATGACAACAAAACTGTCAGCGTGTCCACATGATACAAGCCTTCCGTGACCACGCACCACTAGTAGCCAAGAAGGACACGGCTGATTAAAAACATATGATGGCCTCTTCAGAAGAGGTAATTATCTTCA
The DNA here is from genome assembly GCF_031162955.1 of Sander vitreus. Taxonomy (NCBI): domain Eukaryota; kingdom Metazoa; phylum Chordata; class Actinopteri; order Perciformes; family Percidae; genus Sander; species Sander vitreus. The sequence continues at coordinate 14,384,181 of NC_135857.1, read as the reverse complement.
CTCGAGTTTCTGCATAGGAAAGTCCCTGGATGCCACAATCTTATGGACATAGCCATACTGAGAAATACAGAGAGTGTTGTGTGGAGCTGATAATATTAATTAGCTTTGTAGCAACACATTTGGCAATGGCTTGATTGTAACAGATGTTCATTAATATCAAAAAGTTACGCACTAAAGCTTTAAACGGTTAGAAATGATATGGATGGAAGAGCTAAACATTAAATAGTGCAACTGTACAGTTAATCACACATACAATATGTATACATACATAGCACATGGTATATGGTGCACATATATATATATATATATATATATATTGCATACATGTTGCATTTGAAAATAGTGTGCAGCCAATACAACTCCCCCCTGCTATGACAAATTCTCCAGTATCAACGTTTCCTATATGTTCACTGCCAAACTGAAAAAAGAAAATTCCAAAAGACAAAAACAGAGGCACCTTGTACACACAGCTGAGACTCTGAGTTTAAAATAAAACCAAGAAAAAAATTAAATAAAAACAACAACCAGTTATCAAAAGACTTGGCTGGCAAAAACATTTAGAGTCAAAACATTGGCTAAAAATATCTTTAGATTTTGATTAGGGAAATAAATATTAACAAAATATTCTGATGCATCAACAATGACATACAGGGAGGTCTAAATAACTAGTGTTTCATGTTTATGGCCATCACAGCCAAAACATGAATGGGTTTAAGTGGAGACATTCAGTGTTCAGGCCTCAACAGTCATAACGAACTAGCATTCCACTGCTGCTATTCTGTCAACGTAAAGACATCCTTGTAGTGGAAGAATGTGTTACTTTCACATCACTTCGAGTCAAACCACACTTTATACAAAGCAAACAAATTGTCCATACAGACTGCTTTAAAATCCATTTGTGCCTTGCGTGGATGCTGGAAGCAACAGCATGAGTAAAACGTAGGTTAAAAAAAAACCGAATGTCCTTGGAAATGTCATTCAACGTTATCCAGAGTTCATCAGGCTCCTTCCTGTTTTGCTAAGTCGGAGTGTGTTTTTTGGTCTCATGAATATTAAGAAGCATTTAAAAAGAGACTTCAAGCCATAGTTAAACCTGAGGTTAGGTTGCCTGCCATTGCACTGATGTCCATTAGAAGAGGCAGAAATGCTCGTAGGTCATCCTGTATCCATGCATGTTGACATCATGAGTCCTTGAGAAAAAGTTACTTAATTTAGATTTGGGACGTTACTGAGAGTATCATTTCCTATTTTGTGCTATTGGTTTTTCTCACAATGAGAAAAGCTTCATACATAAGAACCATTGGCATGGAATAACCTCAGATACAATAAAGCCACGTTTCCCCCAACAGTCCGGGTTGAGTTCAGTTTGATAACATTAGAACAGACTACTAAAAGCCCCCCCCCCCAAGAAAAAAACCAAAACAAGTGCCTTGTCATACAGACATTATCAGCCAGTTTCACACAGAGTATATGGAATATAGTTAAACTAGAACCATATGCTTTACATATGACAAATCAACTACAAGATACATGAAAGTGGCCATAACTATGTACAACAAAAATACAAACAATGTATGTTCATATCCAAAGCATATGATGATTAATTTCATATGATTCTTTTCCTATACAAGAAGATTGAATTCTGACAAAGTTGAACAAAAAACAAAAAAGATTGACCTAACAAAAAAAACAAAAAAAAAAAAAGGTATTGAATTCCAGATGAAGAGCATGAAAAACTTTGTCTGCTAAATGTAGACCAGGTGCAGGAAGCCGTGTGGTGGTCCTCGTCAAATTTTAGGGTCGGACATTTTCATGTTTTCCACCATAAAGTTCCTGACAAAGTAGTAAATACCAGTAATGTACAAATTGGTAACAGGGGGCCAATAGGTAAATACATCCTTGAAAACTTCCATTTATCCCTCATTGATGAATGTAACATTTCTTGTATTTATTAACATTCACCGACATCTGGCAGAGGGTCACTGGTCCAGCCTCTTGACATACCAGCGGATGTACAGAATATGGCGAACAGCTGGTTTATACAACTTGGTGACATTGTAAAATTCTGACTTTAAAATTGACGAGGACCAAATGCACCATTAGTAGCCAGCCTAATGTACAATACTGTCCCTCAACAAGAAAACAAAAATCATAATATGCATTTTTTAAATCCCCCTCGATTTGTTTCTCCAATTGCCTAGAATAGCATTGAGGAAAGAGGGCTTTTCATTGAATCAGTGTGTATGACCATCCTCTTTTCTTCAGGGCAGGAAAAAAGAAAAAGAAAAGGGGGTTTGAACTTTAGGTTTGCAGGAGTGTCAACTAAGCGAGTTTGTCAGCAGCTGGATTACATGGCAGACTCTTTTTCGGACAGAGCCGGCTTAGCACCTTCTGCACCATCCCACCCACCTCGCTTCTTAATAAGCGGCGAGTGCTCGGGGGCAGGAGCTGATGAGTCTCCCCCCAGCCTGACCTCGCTCAGCTCTGCTCCCTCCTCTTGTTTGGCCGTGCGGTCCACGAAGTACTGCAAGAGCCCGGCTCCAAAGGCATCGCCCTCTACATTCAGCACTGTGCAGGTACGGTCACTAAAAAAAAAAAAAAAAAAAATTTTTAAAAAAAAAGACAGAATGGATGGCATGTCATTTTAATATTATGATATTTAAATAATTGCCTCGGACGCCAATTTTGTCAGGGAGCATAGTTAAATTGGGATCACATTATGCAGAGTATGTCAGAACTGTTGCTTGGCTGTCGTGCTCTATGTCCACATACAATACAAATAGGTTTAGTACTCACACAAGCCAGTCAACAGCCAGGATGAGAGAGATGTCATTGGTGGGCAGTCCTACTGCCTCCAGGATGATGGCTAGGGTCAACACACCACCAGCAGGTATACCAGCTGCTCCAACACTGGATGCTGTAGCTGTCACACTAACACATTTGGAGGGAAGATGACAGTTAGATCAGAGTACATTTTCACACAGCATTTTTACAAACATTCAAGTGTGTGTGTGTGTGTGTGTGTGTGTATATATATATATAAAAAAATTGAATGACCTGATAAGTGAGGTGATTGTACAATCAGACATAGTATTTAATGCAGTTGCATAACTGTTTGTGTCATGTGTTTCAGGACTTACAGGATGGTAATGACTTGGATGAAGTTAAGGGACGTGTTGTTCAGCTGAGCGATGAAAACGGCAGCAACACACTGGAAGAGAGCAGCTCCGTCCATGTTGACCGTCGCTCCGATGGGCAGGATGAAGCGGCTGATGTGCTTGGATACGCCATTATTTTCCTCCACACACTTCATCATCAGGGGCAGAGTGGCAGAGCTAAGGCACAAGGAATGTGTGAGTTTGTAGAGAGAGAAAAGTGTGTGTTTTAGAACAGAAGATCCTCAGTATTAAATATTTAACAACCAGAGCAGACAGACAAGTGTGTGTGCGGGAAAGTCAGAGAAGTGAGCAGCAGAGAGTTTATTTACCTGGAGCTTGTTCCGAAGGCGGTTGCCAGAGCTGTAAATATCCCCCAGAGGAAGGTGTATGGGTTCTTCCTTGTAATGACAAAGTAAATGGCAGGCAGCACGAGAAGGCCATGGATGGCATGTCCGATGATACAGCAGGCTATATATTTTCCCAGACTGGCAAATAGTTCGCCAACATTCTCCATCTCAACAATCTTGCCGGCTACAAGGAACATGATACCAAGAGGGGCATACCTGTAGAGAGACAGGAAGTGCAGAAAAAGTTGAAGACAGATCATTAGATAATTATGGGTCTCGAAAACATAGCGCCAAGAAAAAGTCTCTCATATTCAAGGATAAAAAAATATTTAACATGGAGCTTCATACTGATTTTATTCAAATTCCTCATAACCCAGAAACATGCAGGTCTTTCTTACCACATGATCCAGGAGACCAGAACCATGGTAGCCTCGTTGAAGGAGTTGAAGAATTTGATGAGGATCTCTCCTTCCTCTCCCAGCTTCCTCAAAGCCACACCAAAAACGATGGCAAACACTACCAGACCAAGAATATTCATGCCATCCTGGTCCATTCCAAATGGCACCTAGAGACACACATGAAGAACACAGTCAGAACACACAGATCCACGCTAGAGTCTGGATCGGGCCAAATTTTTCTGTACGAGCCTGGCCCGCGTCCGACAGAACCGTGACCGAACCCGGCCCGAGCCCGACAGGCATTAAAAAATTTGTGTCCGAGCCCGACAGTTAAAATCTCGGGGTTTTTTTCCTCCTCCTAATGACACATGTAGGCTATGTTTTTGTGTGGAAAGGCCGCTTTCATTAAGCAACTACACACACTTTATGTGCCATTCACTTTGCTCACCTTCTCCACTGTGACATTAAGGTTTCCATCTGTGCCATTCTTGGTAACCAGCTTGTAGCTGGTTGCATACTAGATAGGAAAGAAATTGTTGCCCAGTTAGTTAAGTACACTCAGTCATCTTATCTAAAGATGTAATATATACAATTTCCAATCATAATCATAGAATCGAGATGCAGTACTTACTGATTGAAAGGCAGCAGACACCAGGTTGGAGGGAAAGATGTTTCTGTGAAGAGCGAAAACAAACATACAATTCAACAATACTTTCAATTATTTTCCTCAGTGTGTACCAGATGCCTTGGGGAAATCCAATGAAAAATGTGGCAATGAAAAACGTGGCTGTAATTGAAGGGAGAGAAATTACATGTTTGGGAATTGAAGAGCACAATCCAATACAAGTGCTTGGGCCTAGTTTGATTTTCTCTCCATCAGCACACACACAAGAGCATAAACAACTATGACCACTCGTGTGAATGGACAGTTAAAGTCTGAAATGTTTGACCACCACAAAGAGTTTAAATCAACTACAAAGTATAGTCCTATTTTATAGCCTCACTTTTCATCTTTCTGTTGCAGAGACAGGGGCTATACCCTCTGGGCGTCAGCGATGGTTCAGATGCAATCACAAGATTGATCATGTGGAAATAGCTGAGAGAATTTAACTATTAATCTCATTTTTTTTCACTCTGCCCCCACTTCTAATTGCGGTTTTATTAATTCTCCACTAACAAGTAGGCTGCACACACCCACGTTAGTACATAGGTCCAACTGCATATTAAATCTCTAAAGAAGTTTAGAGTAATAAGGCATTAACTTCACAAGCTCTTTCCAACTATTCATTCCCTTTCATTGCAACCATAATGCTTCAGAATCAAACATCATGTGACTGTGTGACAGGGCAACATGAAAAATGCAACTGAATCACAGGCTGAATTCTGGTTGTGCAGCAAAGACAAAAAGGCTGCCAGGCTTGAAATTACACTTTATTTGGATAGGCAAATTAATTCGTAAGTCAGCGTGTTCCTTTAAGATCATTTCAGTGTCTATAAGGCCTGTATGTTTGGAACAGGCAGCACATTGTGCATTTTCATTCACTATAACCTTGCATAGAGTTTGCAGAGCTGAAACCTGAATGGATCCACTTTTACTTCCTTGTTCTTTGTTGTGGCTACTTCATTTCTGAATTCAATTTCTCCAATTCTAATTAAAGAAACTACGTAAATGTGTACACTTTTTGGGGGCACTCCCAGACAGCCACAAAGAATTCACTTCCTCCGGTGCAGCCGTTTTAGTTTTCACAAGAAGGACCCACACATCACTTCCTAACTCCTCTTGGTAGTCGGATACCAACGCACATGGCAACCTTTAAATATGCATGCTATGCTAAATTTATGGTATGTTCAGTAATCCATATAAAGGTTATGTTCATTCTAGTTTTGTGGAGTTTTTCCCTTTACTCATCAATAGTGTAGGAGAGGCTCGCATACTCTGTACATATTGTAAAATCCTCTAAGACAAACGTGATTTTTTTTTTGGCTACGTAAATAAACTTGACTTGATTATTGTACAACCGAAGATAAGAGAGTGGTAACACAACAATACACACACTGTCAAACACCATTAGGTGGGTGTGCGTTTATTTAATGACAGGCTGCTGGTTGTTTGAGGCAAATTGCTTTCCCAGCATCTTGTTACACCAGGATCTAGCAACAAGCACTGAACACCTCACGCAGGTCTAAGTGAAATAGGCGTACATGTTTAGTTTCCTACCAAAAGAACAATGATTCTAGTTCTTGATGGGGCAGATTGACTTAAAACATGCTCCCACTCTGTTCACATTGAGCCAGTCTTTAATGGAATCCAAAGAGTAATATGATAAAGACACGAGTATAATGAAATGGGAAAGTTCATTAGTGATATTGCTTTTTTTTTTAAATTGAAAAACGTAACATTTTCTCGAGGAAAGACCCCTAAACCCTCTGCCAAATATACGCACCTACGTCTTTCACAAACATACAGAAAACACTGACTGTATGTGGTCAATAAATCCGCAGGTGACCCTAGCACTGACTGATAGCAGTGTCATCTGTGATTGTAAGAGGCAATATGGTTTAAAGTAGGAAAACAAACAAATGGCGGGAGATTATTTCAACAAGGATGTGTAGGAGTGGCTCCAGTCAGAGTTTAACCCAATACATCTCTAGGCTGACATGTCTTTTACTTTACTGTGTGGACAACATAGCTCAGATGCATTTAATAGAGTGTGTGTCTGTGAACAATGACTAGGCCTGTTTACGCTTTGATGAGCAGCTCTCCAGTCAAAGTCCCACGCTGTCTTTGTTGGCAAAACTAACTAGGGCACCAACTGAGAGGGATCGCTCTAATGAGAGGCACGGATTTTGCCTGCTGTCCTATTAGGATAACGTGGAAGTGTGTGTGCGCATTTGCGGGGGTGGCTTGTGTCCTGCACGAGATGAACATTACTTTAAAGAAAAATACATTAAACAGCAGCCGACTGCAGTAAATAAATCTGGACAAAGGATGCATTCAAAATGTTGCATTCAGGTACATCAGTTAACAATTAACTGGACCGCTGTAATGATTCTAGAAGTAACAACATTGCTTTTCATCCTAAATGTTAAAACATGAACAAAGTCAGTCAAAAATCCTAAATAGCCCATCTGAGTTTTGTAAACCAAATTATTGGGTTGCAACGTAGACACTGTTGTGCAAGGGCCTTTATTCTGTGAGTTGTTATGTTTTGCCCCATTACGCTTGCATATCTAATCTGGCTGTGAGCAGCGTGATGTGTTTTTAGGACATGTCGCCAGGTCACACTGCTGGAAGTGGAAAGAGGGTGAAAGAGTCTGGCTTTTATAGTACACGATTCCATAATTAATGTAAAACAGCACTGAACGCTGTAAAGAATGCTTAAACTAACAGACAAAAATATGCAAAAGAGTCCCAAGTGTATAAAGATTGAATTGTTAACAGGGACTGTTAATGTGAAACATCCAGACCTATCTCTGGGGGGGGGGAAGCTGCATTTGTCTGAATAAATACAGTCCAGTTTCTTATCTTTATAAGTGATAACATCACAGGTATCTTCTGCTCACACTATGACATTGTATCGTAGTGTGTGACCATGTGTTTTCAAAAGGTTAAGGTTCAATACCCTTTAACCCTATAGAACACTAATCTACTGAATAACTGTTGGCTCACATAAGCAATGCCATCTGGGAATCCATATGTTTTTGGGTAAAAAATAGGAACACCAACTACTTCATGTAACAGATTGTGTATGACGCGTTAGTTCAAATTTAAAACGTGATAAAGTGTCAGAAGGTGTTGACAGCTCACTATTTCAGTCTCTTGAGTCTATTGTTTGCTCACATTGAGCACCGTTGCTTCCCTTTAATCCTCAGTAATTTAGATGAGGTGGCAAATGTCTCATGAGTGCCCCATGAATGTGACACATTGATAAAATAAATACATCTAAAAAAAAAGAAAGAAAAAGACACACATTTAGAAATAGGCAAGTTTAAAGTGCCTGGTGTAGAATGGAAACACTCCGACCATGAACTTTAATTAAGGTTACCAAATTAAAGACTGCAGTGCAAAATGCACTGAGCCAGCCTTCTGACATCAGTGAGATGTGAGACCACGTTTCTCTTTACCACGTGTCTGTACTGTAAATTCTATGAAAACTACATCCAGTAACTAACTAAAAAACTACACTGGAAATTAAAATCCCACGACATCATCTTAAAACGCCCCTCGGAGTAAAATTAGAAGAGCAGAGCTGGGTTTTTAATTTTTACAAACGGTGCCGACAGAAGAGTTTCACCACACAGCTCAACGCATGTTGGAAACGTTTCACGCACGTGTAGTTAAGACTCCACATGGCAATATTCTAAAGACAAAATGTGAAATGAAATAAAATAAGTAAGTTACGTTTTGTTCTTTCGAAAAGAACATCGTAAAAAAAGAACCGCGGACCTAGTAACTGGCCCCCTGCCGCTCTGCGCCGGGAGGAAACCCTCTGGGGACACAACTGAGCTGATGCAACGGCCTGCTGTCATTACAGCACACCTCCCTAAGAGTAAATTAAACTAAACGTCTAATTTGGCTACTGTCCAGTCCAGTGGTTAGAACATAGACTACTTTTCTCTCTGGGTGTATCAAAACCAACCTGACTGGAAAGAAGGTCAGTAGTATCCTGTAGCCTACCTTTTAAGCCAAGTTTCCGTGTGTAACTAGTAACCGGTTTGACACCTTGTCAGCGTGTGTCCCCGGGGAGGCCAACCATTACATTCATAGATACTTACACATCATAATTGGACTGATTTTCCAGAGAGTGCGTGTGTGTGTGTGTGTGTATGGCCTCAGAAGCTGAGACAGTGTTGACGGGGATTCATTTACCTGATCAAATCTAAGAAGGAGTCGATCACTTCTTTGGCGACAGGCACGTCGTTGTCCAAACCTTGCACTTTGGGCTTGGCCATTGACGCCGACCCCGGGGTTAAGATGAAAGCCATCACAACCCCGATGGACGACGCAATTAAGGTGGTGACCAGAAAGAAGAGCATAGCCCAGCCGCCGAGTTTGCCCAGGGCTTTAGGGTCGATGCTGGCCGCCCCGGACACTAGACTGCACACCACCAGGGGAATGATGATCATCTTCAGCAGCCGGATGAGAATCTCACCGGGGAAGCCGATGTAGATGATCTGGGTCCTGGTCAACGTCGCGTTGCGCACACCGAGTCCAATAAAAACACCGATGATGACCCCGGCCACGGTGAGAATCACCAGCAAGTTGGCCATCACTATCCTCTTCACCCGCTGGGACTGGCTGCCCTTCTTCGGGCTGTCCATTCCGTTGACCGGCGTCTCATCGAGGTGCGCCTCGCCGTTGGATGCCTTTACTTCCTCCATGTCCATTTTATCAGCCATTGTGCGCGTTTAGAGTTGCCCTGAACTGTATCCTAAGAGCACAAATATTTGTCTAAAAAAAACTATTGTTACTGTGGTGGGAATATATATTTAATATTCCTAGCACTAAACTGCCAGCTTCACTCACACTAACGCACGTCACTCTTGCTTTGTTCCACAGCTTACGCTACTTATCTAACCGGCCGGCCCTGAAGGCAACTCCCCACCCCTGTGACGTAAGCTGGGCGTGTTTAAATAGAGAAAATTCCAATTAGCCTACTATTCAAATGTTCCATTACGTTCGTTAAAAACAAAATGCAAAATACTATAGGCGTGTTTCTTTTAAGTCGTTGTATTCATATGGAATTTTTTAACTATTAACACTCACTGTTGAAGTTTGGGCAATGTGGACAGGGACATTACCATTACAGGAAGGCTTTGATTAAAGCTCGACTGAATTGCTCATTATATGAAGAATTAAGGGCTGTTCTTTTTTTAGTATAATGTCTTTTAATCTGTGATGACTTGTTCTGGTTGGATTTTGTTATTGATTCAAGTTCTTGTTTGCAATACTGTTACACCATGTTATTTTCTAACAAACGTTACTATGGTGTCTTGAAATCCAGGTGGGCTGGGCACTTTTATGTGCATGACACAAAAAAACAACTATTGCTGTACATTATTTAAAAAAAAAAAAAAAAACATTTTGCCAAAATCAAATATAGTTTTAGAAATTCATATTCAGTTTATTTAGGGCTACATTTTGGCACACAACATTTTTATTCTCTTAGACTACAAAGTAATGCTACACTGCCTCACCTATCTCAATAATCATGTTTATTTTGTCCCTTTATGGTGCAGGAGTTCTAGATGAGGAGATCTTACAATCTGTAGAGGAGATCTAGATAAGCAGATGTTCTGGGCAAATTACTGATAGAACATAATACATATATATACTGCCTCCCAGCAAACCTATGGATGTTAGTAGCATTTTCATATTTAAATGTAGTAGGGCTATATACATTGAACCACAAGCACATATGCTATTTAATACAAACAGCAGCTATCGCCACATGTTCCCATGTGTTTGATTCGGCAGCAATTCATTTTTTGCTTGATGTAAACTAACCAGAAACTAACTACCTGCAACTAGAAACTAAGTTTAGCACCATGCAGTGAAAAACATGACTGCATGCAACTTGATAATGACCTTGGTCATAAATATAATGAATAAATCATGAAGCTGAATGAGAATTTTAAAGTGAGGAAAATTATTGAAAAAAAATAAATAATCTAAGCTACAGCTAAGAATTTTAAAAATGAACTCAGTTAACGCTAATCTACTACTCCCTTTTATTAGAGTAGCAGTTAAACTGGGTTGTGTTAGCTGAGGAGCAGAGGCTTTGCCTAAACAGCTGTGGAGACTGCCACTGGACTTTAATGATACCTCCCTCCTCTGTGTGTGTTTATTTGCTCCCCTCCCAAGTAGGCCTACCAATTCAACAAAGAATGCCATTATTGTTGTAGTTATAACATCAAAGGGTATTGCATGTGGAACTACAAGCATAAATACAATTAATCTAACATCTGGTATGTTTGAATGACAAAGAATAACTGAGAAGCAGGGCTCTGCATACTTTCAACTACAATGGGTCTTACCCAATCATTAGAGAGCCAAAGAAACAGGAAATACACCACAACATTTTCATTATGATCATTTTCAGGGAAGAGTGGTGGCAATAATAAGAATAAAAGTGAGTGGGAGTGAAATTTTGGGATGGAAACCGTCAAAGAGATGTTTCAAATCTTCTAGAAACCATGGTTTCTTGGCTACCACTCTGCAGTTTTGGGCTAGCTAAGTATCAAATTGTAACACGAGACAGACTCTCATTGTCTGAAATACTAAGGACTACAGTCTGTTAGCTTCAAATGTGTGTGTAGGGGTCCAAGAAAGCCTGGGGTTAGCTTACACTCAAACAACAATCTAAACCCATTTTAACCATGGCCCTGCTGGTAGAACTTTGTGGGAAAAGCACATTTAACACCAAAGAATGCCCACAGGACCAGAACTCAGGCTGATAGGAAGCTGTCCTCTCAGTGCTCAGTTTGTTATCTCAAGCTTATTCCTTGTTCCCTCGGACTGCATGAATGATCGGAGGAATCGCTGTGATTCTGTGAAATAGTGCATTACTCTGTGAGAAAGGATAACTTCAATAGCCAAACCCGCAGGCACATGAGAGCCGAGAGAGTTTTTCTAAAGTGGGCCCCATCTATAAAAACACACGCTGCACACACGCAAGCTGCACATGTTGACAAGATGAGTTGTTGCTGCAACATCTTAAAATGTAACTGGTCTTCTAAATGCAGATCTTTTACAACAAGAACGACAAAACAATTCAATCAATGCTATTGACAACCTAGAGCATGCTGTGGACATGAGCACACATTCCCAAGGCAACATGTTTGATTATTGGTTTAAATATTCTCTACATGTATATTTATCGTGAAGCCTTAGCCTCAGTCTAACTGACCTCTTAATTTCTATTTCACTGTATATGTGAAAGGCACTTATACTGCTTTTGCCGCTTCATATTTTTGGTTTTAAGTGATGTGTAACAATTATTAAATCATTAGTCATAAAATTGTCCCCCTCAAGATTAATTGGACTAACTTTGTTGATTCCCTGACTTTTCATTTAGCGTCTTCATCACAGCTAAAGTTGAATTTGTCCAATAGTTTGGCTAATGACCAAATATTTTATATATCAACCTCAGCTGCACTTTGTGTTTAGTGCTAATGCAAATGTTAGCATCCTACCAAGCTAAGATGGTGAACATGATAAACATCAGCATGTTAGCGTTGTTTTTGTGAGTGTTTTAGCATCACTCAAAACACTGCACACTACTGTACACTGCTGTACAAAGAGCTGCTAGCAAGACTGTAGACTCTTGTTATGATATAATTCATATAAGGTATTCACAGGTTTTTTTCAATGCACCATCATAGAAACTCATGAAATAAAAATACAGATTGTTCTGCAAAGCAAAATAGGATATATATGAAAGCTTATAACAATGCAAAGGTACCATGGTTAAATCTGAAAAGCTCAAATTTCCCCCGGTTTGTTCCTTTTTTTTTAATCCTACAGTTGATCACAAAATCCAAAAGGTGCTCAATCTTAATCTACAGTGAAGTATTTAAATTGGTAAGGTCACTGCTTGGTGAAGTACCTGAACACAGGCACGCAGCACAAGCATCATGTGATCTTTGTGGGACACGGGGAAAAAAGAACCTGGCGGACAACAAAACAGCTGTCTCAGGTAGCGTGAGAACAACAAGACTGACAATAAAGAAATTAGAAAGGTGGAGACTAAGAAAATGTAATACCACATCTGACTGTACCATCCAGTAACTAAATTCTACTGTTGTCATGTAGCAGGGCCAAAGTGCAGTACAAAAAAAGACTTTCACTGACTGCAAGCTCCCATCAAGGACATTTTGTAAGAATTCAACAACAAAAAAAAGCTTCCACAGAAAATAAAATCCTAAGAATGTGTGTCCATAAACTACATGATAGACAAGGAATGTGCTGAGTCATGACAACACAGCATGTCTAGATTCAGCACCACTGTTATCCCTATAGTCCAGAGGTGACAGGAAGGCCCCTAAACCCTGTCTGATCTCGTAGAGCCTTATGTGATCAGGAGGGGCCTCCCTGAAATTATTTACAGATTTACACAGTGTAATCAGACTCACATGCCCTGCCTACAAACATCCTTCTGTGTCTGTTACAGCTTGTCTTTCAGAACCCAACCGACTTCAAGTATAGATGAACTACGATTTCAATGTAAATAATCTCATCTAAATGACTTACTGTCTTTATCATTTATTATCATTTAGTGTTGTTTGCCCTCACAAAACATGCTTGCTATTATTACAAAATACCAATATCAACCATATGCAAAGAAACAGAACTCAAACAACCTTTAGTAAAGGATTAGATAAAACATTAGCCATTAGTGTCTTTAACCCCTGCTTACCAAAGGGACAAATAATGCCTAAATATGTTGGCTTTTAATGATTAATTTATTGATAATTGAGAAGTGCAATGCCTGAAGTTTGCCAAAACTTCATTAAAGTACAGCAATTAAATTGATCTGTTGTCCGCCCTGTATAAGACAAGTTATGTCCAAAGCTTCATATAGCTGTGCATCTTGTTTTATTTTTTTTATTTTTTTCTATCGCCCCCACGCCTAACACTAGCCTGACAAGCCAGACCCACATCAAGATGTTGGGTCTGGGAACTCACCATTGGCAGGGCTCAATCCAAGGGGCGGGATAAACAATTGTCGAGAAAACGAGAAACCCGTTTAAACCGCACCATGTGTTAGAAATCTGTTTTTGTTCACCACACACTAGCTTTAAATGTTTAACCCTGCACTGCTCCCCCCCTTCTCCCCTTCCACCACAACACAATTTTCCTTTGGCTTGTTTTTGCTCTAAGGCACAGTTACTGTGAAATGTCAACAGTGTGTTTTCTACCCATAGGTAATATATTTTAAGTCTGTCTGGCAGTTGCTAGTTAATCTCTGAATGTTGTAGATTTTGGAAGCTGACAATGTATGCTCTCAAGCACACACACACACACACACACACACACACACACACACACACACAGGTCCGCGTGTTTTGCCTTTGTTGTAGTTTGTAATGAGTTTGTAACAAGTGATGAGATCTAGAGTACAGTTTACTGTAATTTTGCATTCTTGTTAACCATTGAATTAATTATCATATCTACAGGAAATCCTCCTCCTCTTCTTAAGTCTTCAATGCTTCTGATAAAAATAAAGGACCAGGGCAAATGGAAATGATTCTTCCTTTCTCCTGCCTCTCCTCACAGTAAGTAATTTGATATTTCCGCATGCTCCCGCTCTCTTTATCTGCAATAGGTGGAGTGAGTTATCTAGTGGAGGTCAAATCTGTCTGTTTAGCCAAGGCTGGTCAAAACACACCCTGCCACTGCACCAGGACACAGATGGCCATCAACATTCCCTCTCTGCCACTGTAAAAGGACATTAAACAATACAAGCAGTACATATGCACGCATGTCACTACCACACTGGGTAAATGTGTACATGTTTGTGTCACTGTGTGCATCTGAATAAATAACCTGCAGTAGGCTGAGGTCAATCAATAACACACAGAGAGGAGAGCAATCTGCTGGGTCTTGTTTTCATCCATGCAGGCTTAGTGCTACACTGCACAGTCATGTACACAGCTAAATCTTATAATAAGACTTAACTGCTTTTTGTTTTCATTCTTTCCATATTTCAGCCGAATCAGGGGTGGCAGTTTAGATGCATTTGGAAAATGGAAAATCATGCGATTCACTCGTCCCATCCCCGTGAGTCAAGGGGAGGAACTTACATATGGCCACACTAAAGTTCAGACCCAGGGGTGAGATGCAACGGTCGTTTAACATTCCTCATATGTATCCAACTCTAGGACACAAACAGTGCATCGATCCAAGCTCGGGTATTGTTATCTGTCCAACGGCAGGCCGCAAGGGAAAAAAAGCTCTGGAGAAACATTGTTCTGAAACAGTTAAATGCAGAAGAAACAACAGAAGCCATTCACACTTGTTACTGTGATGAAACAATTCACATACTGCATTTATCCATCAAGTCAGGATAGTTAGTAGCATTGGTACTGTTACACCCTGGAACACCTCTCCACTCATTTGGTTCAGTTAAGCAGGTCTTGTCAGCCAGATGTATGTTTTACTTCTGCTGTGTAACATGCAGATCTAAGTTTAGTTTGTATAACATATAAATAGATGGTTTACTTCTGCATCAACAGATTAAGGTGTCAGCAGTTGGGGGGGAGGGGGGGGTGGTTGCACCCAACCTGTGGACTAAAAACACACGCAGAACAAAATCTTCCCATAGGACATTTGCATGGAACAATCAGGCCTGGGAAGGACACGCCAGACTGAGTGAGCGAGTGCTCTGATTTGCTGAGATCAACACGCCCTTCTCACCACGCCTCCCCCTTTCCCTGCTCCTTTACCCACAGTCCTGCTTTGGAAGTCATACGATACTGTATGGCACGAAGGAGCTCAGAGTTTCTTCTTTTCACCAGCCCACCCTCTCTGTCTCTCGTTTTCTACCTCCCACTCTGTTCTCGTTCACTGGCTTTCTTTGTATAGATAAGGACTGGGCCGAAGAACAAAAAGAACTGAGGGAAAAGGCGCGATTGTTCGGTTTCTCATGCCACTTTTTCTGGCTTCTTTTAAGTCCGAAATTCAAGAAAGTCTCATAAAACACATTTGTTCTGAGAAAGTCCCAACTTTTAAGGGTTTAATATTTAATGCTATGGACTGTGCCCTTGATGGGGGAGTATTTGTTCTTTGTGATAAAACATGCAGCAGTGCCAACCTATATTGCTGACTCATTGTTAGAGTTGCAAACAGCATTAAAATAGAGAACTGTATTTCTCTGCCCTCTTCCCATGCAGACTGCACATGCTCTAGCTAGTCATGAATAGTTTTGTGTGTATACAGGTTGCAGAACACATAAGGTATGTGTTCTCTGTAGATCCTGCTTCAATTTGCCCATAAAATTGGATGCTACTGGAGGGCACCTAAAATATTTGGTACATGTCGGGGAAGGACGAGGCTCTGCCCTATCAAGTAGTATCCAAACGGTCCATCTATTTAACACAAGACAACTGAAACTACTTCCATTGGTGAAGATTATTGCAAATGGACTGAAGCTGGCTTGAGGATATCATGGTTTTAGATGTTGTATTAACCATTTTGTATTAAACTATGACAATACAGCAAAGCCTAAAGGGAAATAACGCATTATTGATATGACAATGTAACGCAATTTACAATTTAATAGGTTTACCCATGAGAAGACGATGAGAAGTTATTCAGTTGCCCTGTAGCTTGCAAACTGTCATTTCCTGATATGATATGTGATATGGCTTCTAGAAAAAAACACCACAGGAGTGAGGTGAAGCCAGCTGCACTCTAGTATGAAGTCAGGTTCACTGAGTGCAGTTTAGTCAAAAGGCTGAGGCTTCTCTCCCCCCCCTCCTCATTTTATTGAACACTCTTATGAACCAACCCGGTCTCACGGCAGTTCGTGTAAATGTCACATTATTTTTAATCTATTGATACGTGTTCACGGCAGAGATGTTCACAAGTCATTTTTTGGAAGTCCAAGTCGAGTCTCAAGTCTTTGAGCTCGAGTCCAAGTCAAGTCTCAAGTCTTTGAGGGGCAAGTTCAAGTCAAGTCTCAAGTCTTTTGCCACGAGTCCAAGTCAAGTCTCAAGTCTCTGGCCATCTGATCTGTCCCTAACACTGTATTGTTAAATCTTATGAATTCAAAGCATGTCCTGTAGCTACCATCCAGACAGTACAGTATCAAAATCAGTTGTGGGATAACTTTATGGGGTCTACTTAACACATCCCTCTAGCCCTCTGACCTGGTGAAATATTAACCTAAGTCTGTCACATCATATGGATACAACTATAAAGATACAATGTGCCTGTTCCCAGCATTAGTACAACACTTTGCGATGGTTAGCTTGTTACCTGTGGTGATATATGCAAAATGTAACGTCTCTTTCACTCAAAAAAATAATGTTGAAGTGGAAATCAAGAGAATAGTGGCAGCGCCACACCAGTTACAGAACAACATGCATCTCAGTGTCAGTCCAAATTATGCACAATAAGCAGTTTGAACTCACTGATGTAATGCCATTTATTTTCTAAGTGTTAGTACGCTCAGTGAAGCTGAGTCCAGTGCGAGGGAGATCTGACTCAGAGGAGGAGAGGTTAGTGAGGCCAGCGTCTCCACGGCAGGTGACGCACGGATCCGCTGCGTCCACGCATGGATGAAATAATGAAATAGTAAATAGGACTACAGTAACAGAAATATGTGCAGAATTAAGACAGTTAAGACGGCCCAGTGTTTGGTGGACCGGGTACACCTTGATCACTTAATAGCCTACAAACCATCCACGGGATCAATTACGCATCACATGAGTTTGCCCACCCGACACTGCGTTTGTTCCTGGGGAGATGGATCCGTGCGTCCCGCCTCCTGTGCGCCATGGATGTCTGAGCCTCAGCAACTACTAACCATAAAGATACAATGTGCCTGTTCCCAGCATTAGCACAACACTTTGCGATGGTTAGCTTGTTACGTGTGACGATATATGCTAAATGCAACGTCTCTTTCACATTAGTGTGTGAGTGACTGACCTATTTGGGTGCGTTTTGAGATGCCTGATGAAGTTCAACGTTGTTGATCCGGTGCCACACACCTTGCATTTAGCTGTTAGCTTACTGCCACTGTTTACCAAGTTATTGAAAGCAAAACTAATGACAAAAGGCACAACTCCGGGAGGACTTGGTGTCGCCATGTCAATGTATTTTGTTTTATGTGAGTGCGTTGCACATTATAGCGGGCAGGGGACATGAGGCTCGTCATACTTTTCCCCGTATATGCGCCAATAAAAGAAAATATAAATACATGAATGAATTTAGATTTAAAAAGCAATAATTGCATGAAAACATGTTGTTGACGAGTCTCGAAGCTCGAGTCTGAAGTCTTTTGGGTCGAGTCGCAAGTCAAGTCTGAAATCTTTTGGGTCGAGTCCGAGTCAAGTCTGAAGTCAGCTGTTTGTGCGACTTAAGTGCGACTCGAGTCCGAGTCTCAGACTCAAGTCCCCATCTCTGGTTCACGGAGATGTTTTTCTCGTTTTTTTTCTAAATACCCTACGGGGAAAGGACGCCTCACACGCCGGGAGACAGCCGAAAAGGAGGCCTCATATGCTGGGAGGCAACCGCGGGGAGGCCGCTGGGGACGCGACAACGGGGAAAGGACGCCCTTACACGTCGGGAGACGGCGGAAAAGGACACCTCATACACGCCGGGAGACGGCCGAAAAGGACGCCTCATATGTGAAAAGTAGTTAGTTAACTACTCATCATGTGTACTAGTAGTTAAGTTACGACTTAACTCAATCTAAAGTACATTTTAGCAATATGAAAATGAGGTAACTACCACCACAGAGTTGTGTTTGCAGCTGTTGACATTATATGAACTTATATGAACTGTATTTATTTATTATTATATAATATTATATATATGTTATTTATTTGTATTCTATGATTGTTGTTTGTGTAATAATCTATGTTTTTTGTATCTGTCCCCATTCAAATAAACAGAAAATAAAATAAATAAATTTACATGTACTGCATATCTATGTTGTACGAACACTATGTGTACTATGCCTGTTTGCATGAGACTGTAATGTGTACAGCTGTTTACATGAGAAGTAGCTGGCTGTAACTGGCCCTGTCCAGAGTAGAGGTCACTCAGAGGAAAGTTTACACAAGATTTGAAAGAGAGTTGGAGGTGTGACCACCTTGTTTACTCTTCCTCTCAGGAAAGATTACTGCTGCTGGGTTTGGTGGGGCTGTTGTCCTTCACCTGGCCTTCACAAAAGTATTGGCCCAACACTCCACAAATGGAGGCATGTAGAGCTGGGCGATATGGAGAAAATTAAATATCATGATATTTTTTACCAAATATGTCAATATCAATCTTGTAGGGTTGACAATTGGTGCTTTCACAAAATATTTACATAATGAAATGTTTGATACATAATCATCGGTAATGTGGAAAAAAAGACTAAGTAGTTTAAGGCAAAGAATAGAACAGCTAGAAACCATCTGGTAAGTTCAGAAAATGACATAATTTTACTGTAATGTAGCATTTAAAACCAGGAAAAGACAACACTTATATCATATTACGATATCCAAAATTTAACACGATATCTAGCCTAATATTTTGATGTCGATATAATATCGATATATTGCCCAGCCCTAGAGGCACGTTAATACCTACATGCATAAGTGCTAAAGTGAACTACCTTACAATCAATGCTGTAGTAAGCTAAATGAAATTGGTGGAATGGAGGTATGACGATTTTAAAACTGGTTGATCATACAGTATATGCTTAGGATATATATATATACACACACACACACCACATTGGCTGCTGCTGTTCATTGGAGCAATACGTCGACACGGCCGCCATTTTGGGACGGACATGCTGCGCCTCCTAATGCATGTATGTCGATTAAGGCAGAAGGTCTAGCCACAATTAAAATCATCACTTCTCGTTGAATTTCCAACTGATTTTCAAGCGGTTTGCTTTGCTACAAATGCCAGACATGTATGATACAGGATAAATACAACTTAAATAAAAAATGCGTGTTTTCATAACAAATTACCTTATCTTGTGTAGATAGTAACAGTACGCAGCTTTTAGCCTTAATATTATTTAGACGGGTGAGTTATATAAAAATCCCCCCCCCCCCGTACAGTTGTAATGTAAGGTTAAATTACCTATAGAGACCGTAACCGTTTTTGGTACCAGGCTGTAAACATGTTTAAAACATTAAAACAAACATTAAAATATTGTAAAACACTTTCATCTGTAAAATGTTATTCCATGTTGCTTAGTTTGGCATTTCTTACGCATGAACATCCAAAAGCAGCACAAAAGTCACACAAAAGTCTGTCTTTTTCTATGAGTCTTTATGGTCAAGCGGGTCAGATGTCAGTCCCAAAATGGCGGCAGCACAGATGCATCTCACAAGCCAGGAGGCGGTATCTACATATGGATCCTGAGATGAAAATGTCAGTGCTTCCATGGCGATGATAATGACATCAGCACCTCAGGGGAGAGCTGGCAGTTGCAGGGAAGAGGTTCTATGTTTTATATATATATATATATATATATATATATATATATATATATATATATATGTTATATATTATATATGCAATAACAACCAAGGACTCTCCAAGTGTATCTATTTCATTACCTTAAAAGTCTATTCTATTGCATTGCATAGGTTAAGCCAGGGTCGGGGGTCAGTCATGTTTTATATTTGATTATCTCCTCTTCTCCTGCCCCTGGATCCCTAATAATTGGAATATTTTCTCATTCTTGCTTATACTCTTCATAAGACTAGCATCTTAGTCCTTCAATATTGAGGATGGAAGGCTGTAAACCAAAACCCTGATGGCAATTGCTGAGTCAGTTTCATATAGTTTCAGTAGTCAGCGCTATTAAAGGATTCTGCTCTAAATGAAAACACAGTTGGAGATCTTCATGCTAACATGCTGCACAAACACTAGCTATCATTTCCCCAGTAATAAACTGAAAGCTAGATTCACCTTGTGCTTGTTTTCACTGGGATTGTCCTGTTATGGAAAATGCAGTGAGCATGCAAAAGGAATAAAATCTCTTAATCTGTACTTCCGTAATCTCCAGATTCACCGCTGCTCCTCCCCCATACGTTTCACTACCTCTCACTGCCTCTCCTCTCCTCCCCTCTCCTCTCCCTCTCTGTGCGTGAACCCATATGGCAGCCTAATCCCCTTACTGTAGCCGATAATGCCTGTTGGCTCTGGCTGTTAGCTGCAATAGTAGATTGAATGAAGCACAGCGCTGTCATGTCGGTTAGATAAATATCCTGCTGTCACCCGACAAATCTGATCTGAAGAGCTGGCATGAAAATGCTTCTTCCAACTCTACTAGCCTTCATATTTAATAGCCACTGTGCATGTAGTCACTGTGTCTGCATTATCTTCTTCCTCTGTCCCAGTTTCTTACTGCCCTAATCCTCCTATTTTGCATGCCTTACATAGCATTACATACTTACATACCTGGCCTAAGAGGAACCAGCTGATGCAATAGGAACTTAATGCAGCAGTATGTCATGAACTCGGATAATTTTTTCTGCAGTACAGCTATGCTCATGGCTCTTTGAAACTGTAGGCAGAGAGGTGCTTTGAGCTACATGCTAATGTCAGCTTGCCAACATGCCATGCTCAAAGTGACAATGCTAATATGCTGCTGCAAAGCAGGTATAATGTTTACCATGTTCACTATCTTAGTTTAGCTTGTTAGCATGCAACGATTTGTTCTTAGTAGGGTCACACTATAATCAATTTAATGTTAATATGTTTCAATGGAATTGAGAATAATGATACAAAAATGATCATTCCCTCCAATATCGTGATTCATATCACAATATCAGTCAAAGTAATCGCAATTAGATATTGTTCTCATATCGTGCAGCCCTAGTTCTTAGCCCTAAACACAAAGTACAGCTGAGACTGATGGTAATTAAACCAAACTTTTGAACAATTGAAATTTAAAAGACTAAGGGATCACCAAGTTTTTACAATCCATTAGGGGTACAAGAATGTGTGTACCAAATTTCATGGCAATCTATCCGATAGTTGTTGAGATATGCAAGACAGCAACAAATCCCTTCATCCAAGAACCTGAAACAATCAAATGACTCAAATAAGTTCAAAGAATAACTGATTATTAAAATAGTTTACAAGTAATTGTATGTCAGTTAATTGACTAAGAGCTGCAGCTCTAGTTGAGACATTTCAGCCTGAACCAAAGTGGTCTGACTAACCAAAAGACCGACATTGCCATCCCTAGAGCCATGCTGCTAGCATGGCTTAATAGTGATGCATTTGGCTTTGATTGTGGCAGTGGAAGCAAAACGGCAAACCATCCATCCATCCATCCATCTTCATCCGCTTATCCGGGGTCGGGTCGCGGGGGTAGCAGCTCCAGCAGGGGACCCCAAACTTCCCTTTCCCGGGGCCACATTAACCAGCTCCGACTGGGGGGATCCCGAGGCGTTCCCAGGCCAGGTTAGAGATATAATCCCTCCACCTAGTCCTGGGTCTCCCCGAGGCCTCCTCCCAGCTGGACGTGCCTGGAACACCTCCCTAGGGAGGCGCCCAGGGGGCATCCTTACCAGATGCCCGAACCACCTCAACTGGCTCCTTTCGACGCAAAGGAGCAGCGGCTCTACTCCGAGCTCCTCACGGATAACTGAGCTTCTCACCCTATCTCTAAGGGAGACGCCAGCTACCCTCCTGAGGAAACCCATTTCGGCCGCTTGTACCCTGGATCTTGTTCTTTCGGTCATGACCCAGCCTTCATGACCATAGGTGAGGGTAGGAACAAAAACTGACCGGTAGATCGAGAGCTTTGCCTTCTGGCTCAGCTCTCTTTTCGTCACAACAGTGCGATAAATTGAATGTAATACCGCACCTGCTGTGCCGATTCTCCGACCAATCTCCCGCTCCATTGTCCCCTCACTCGCGAACAAGACCCCCAAGGTACTTGAACTCCTTCACTTGGGGTAAGGACTCATTCCCTACCTGGAGAAGGCACTCCATCGGTTTCCTGCTGAGAACCATGGCCTCCGATTTAGAGGTGCTGATCCTCATCCCAGCCGCTTCACACTCGGCTGCGAACCGATCCAGTGAGTGCTGAAGGTCACAGGCCGATGATGCCATCAGGACCACATCATCTGCAAAAAGCAGCGATGAGATCCCCAGCCCACCGAACTGCAACCCCTCTCCACCCCCGACTACGCCTCGATATCCTGTCCATAAATACTACAAACAGGATTGGTGACAAAGCGCAGCCCTGGCGGAGGCCAACTCTCACCTGAAACGAGTCCGACTTACTGCCGAGAACCCGGACACAGCTCTCGCTTTGGTCGTACAGAGATTGGATGGCCCTGAGAAGGGACCCCTCACCCCGTACTCCCGCAGCACCTCCCACAGTATCTCCCGGGGCACCCGGTCATACGCCTTCTCCAGATCCACAAAACACATGTAGACTGGTTGGGCATACTCCCAGGCTCCCTCCAGGATCCTTGCAAGAGTAAAGATCTGGTCCGTTGTTCCACGACCAGGACGGAATCCGCATTGTTCCTCTTCAACCTGAGATTCGACTATCGACCGAACCCTCCTTTCCAGCACCTTCGAGTAGACTTTACCGGGAGGCTGAGAAGTGTGATACCCCTGTAATTGGCACACACCCTCTGGTCCCCCCTTTTTTAAAAAGGGGGAACCACCACCCCGGTCTGCCACTCCTTAGGCACTGTCCCAGACTTCCACGCAATGTTGAAGAGGCGTGTCAACCAAGACAACCCCTCCACACCCAGAGCTTTAAGCATTTCTGGACGGATCTCATCAATTCCTGGGGCTTTGCCACTGTGGAGTTGTTTAACTACCTCAGCAACCTCCACCAGGGAAATTGATGCCAATCCCCCCTCATCCTCCAGCTCTGCCTCTACCATAGAGGGCGTATTAGTCGGATTTAGGAGTTCCTCAAAGTGCTCCTTCCACCGCCCCTATTACCTCCTCAGTTGAGGTCAACAGCGTCCCCATCCTTACTGTACACAGCTTGGATGGTTCCCCGCTTCCCCCTCCTTAGGTGGCGAACGGTTTTCCAGAAGCACCTTGGTGCCGACCGAAAGTCCTTCTCCATGTCTTCTCCGAACTTCTCCCACACACGCTGCTTTGCCTCTTTCACGGCAGAGGCTGCAGCCCTTCGGGCCCTTCGGTACCTTGCAACTGCCTCCGGAGTCATCTGGGATAACATATCCCGGAAAGACTCCTTCTTCAGTCGGACGGCTTCCCTGACCACCGGTGTCCACCACGGTGTTCGTGGGTTACCGCCCCTTGAGGCACCTAAGACCCTAAGACCACAGCTCCTCACCGCAGCTTCAGCAATGGAAACTTTGAACATTGTCCACTCGGGTTCAATGCCCCCAGCCTCCACAGGGATGCACGAAAAGCTCCGCCGGAGGTGTGAGTTGAAAGTCTGTCGGACAGGGGCCTCCTCCAGACGTTCCCAATTTACCCGCACTACCCGCTTTGGGCTTACCAGGTCTGTCCAGAGTCTTCCCCCCACCCCCTGACCCAACTCACCACCAGATGGTGATCGGTTGACAGCTCCGCCCCTCTCTTCACCCGAGTGTCCAAAACATATGGCCTCAGATCAGATGAAACGATTATAAAATCGATCATTGACCTTTGGCCTAGGGTGCTCTGGTACCAAGTACACTTATAAGCATCCCTATGTTCGAACATGGTGTTCGTTATAGACAATCCATGACTAGCACAGAAGTCCAACAACAAACAACCACTCTGGTTTAGATCAGGGAGGCCGTTCCTCCCAATCACGCCTCTCCATGTGTCTCCATCATTACCCACGTGCGCGTTGAAGTCCCCCCCAGCAGAACTATGGAGTCCCCAACTGGAGCCCCCATGCAGGACTCCACTCAAGGTCTCCAAGAAGGCCGAATACTCTGAACTCTTGTTTGGTGCATATGCACAAACAACAGTCAGAGTTTTCCCCCCCACAACCCGCAGGCGTAGGGAGGCGACCCTCTCGTCCCACCGGGTTAAACTCCAACGTAGCGGCGCTCAGCCGGGGGCTTGTGAGTATCCCCACACCCGCCCGGCGCCTCACACCCTGGGCAACTCCGGAGAAGAAAAGAGTCCAACCCCTATCCAGGAGTATGGTTCCAGAACCAAGACTGTGCGTAGAGGTAAGCCCCACCAGATCTAACCGGTAGCGCTCCACCTCCCGCACAAGTTCCGGCTCCTTCCCCCCACAGAGAGGTGACATTCCACGTCCCCCAGAGCCAGCCTCTGCTGCCCGGGTCTGGTCCGTCGAGGCCCCTGACCTTCACTGCCACCCATGTGGCAGCGCACCCGACCCCCAGCGGTTCCTCCCACAGGTGGTGGGCCCATGGGATGGAGGGATGTCCGCCACGTAGCTTTTTCGGGCTGTGCCCGACCGGGCTCCGTGGCAAACCCGGCCACCAGACGCCGCTGACGAGCCCCTCCATCTGGGCCTGGCTCCAGACGGGGGCCCCCGGGCTTCCTCCGGGCAGGGTCACTTCATCCCTTCCTCGATTTTTCATAGGATTTTTGAACCATTCTTTGTCTGGCCCCTCACCTGAGACCACTTTGCCTTGGGAGACCCTACCAGGAGCACAAAGCTCCAGACAACACAGCCCTCAGATTCATAGGGACACACAAACCTCTCCACCACGATAAGGTGATGGTTCCCGGAGAAGAACGGCAAACCAAACTTGTCAAAACAATGTCCTGTGACTGATGATTGTCCGGCTGATACCGCAATCTTTCAGAAATTGGTGCACACAAGACAAAACTATCTCCTACTGTTTTTGTTTTTTTTTATAAACCAGACCTGAAAGAATCTTGCTGAGGGGGCTTGCAAAGACAGACGCCAGCAGAGGCAGGGCTCGGGGGGGCCTGGTGGAGGACTGGGCAGAGGTCAGACAGAGGGGTCAGACGGTCTAAGCCTTCCCCTGTGTTGGAGATGGCCTTGGGATAGCTGCTCAGTCACACCCCATCCTGTGAGAACAGTCACATTGCGTGGCTCCACTGGACACAAAGACATATCCACATCCATGTAGAAAGTCTGTCTAGCCAACCATCCTTAACTATGTCTGTCATTCCACACACCCACACCCCCACACAACCAACCACCTACCCACCCACCCACACCCACACCCACACACACACACACACACACACACAATGTATCTAAAAAAACAAAAACAACTACCTAGTCAGATCTTAAATGTGTGTCACTTCACACATACAAAATACAATCTTAGTAGATGCAGCCATATTGTGTGTGTGTTCCACATATGAGGATATGTGAATCAATTTAACTATAACAGATATACAGCCCAGGAGAGATGGTAAAAAAACATCAGAAATCACCAAATTTTCTGAGGCATGCTGGGTACGAGATCCATCACCATGGCAACTACAGATGTGACCTTAGGGGAGTAGAGGAATTGTAAAAGGCAGTGCTGTATTCTGAGCACGAAAGATATAATCTTGCCATTTCAGCTTGGACATGGGAGGAATAACATTTAAACATTGTTGTATATTAACAATATTTAATATAACACATTGGTGTTTTCATGCCTTGATTTACAGCTGATTTGTTTGTCTCTCTACAGGAGGACATGATTACAATATTGTTTGTTTAAGAGTGATGAGAGTCAGCCATAATTACATGTTTTTGTTTAAAGGCCAGAAGGACAGTGTTCTTTTGGCACAAAAGGCAGAGCAAAGAAAAACATGTTTTGTGTGTGTCTGTTGCCACTGATCTCTCAAACTGAAACCAGAAATACTTAAAATAAAATGATTTAATGGAAATCGGTGAAATAACCGTTAGACGCACCCACCACATCGTTTGACTAAAAGTGAAAGTCTGCTCAGCAGTTACCCTTACATGTGTGTCATTCTCCAAACATAGACACCAACATAACCAATACACAACATAGCAAATGTGCCCTAAATATACATATAAAGACATTGATTTGACTGCAACAGACACACACTTCATTGAAGATGGTAATATTTGTCCATAATACTACTCAAATGATGCCCGCGCTGTCAATTATGCATAACTGCCATGGAAAACACAAATGCCAATTTATGCTATAATATAGTACGGAAACCACCAGCCATAAAGTGGCAGAATACTCATGGAAGCTTCATTCCTTAAGTATTTCTAAATGAGTGATCACAAAATTGTAACTGATTTTGAACAGATTTGAGGCCTTGGAGTGATTCTCATCATTCCTGTCAAAAAAGCAGTTCTGTCTCTGTTGGTAACGGCATCATACTGGCTACTCTCAGTTACCTGCGGTGTCCCCTACGTGTGGATGCTTGCTATGCCCTATTGTAATTTTCAATTTGTATGCTTCCCTTTTGGCCACTTTACAGTATACTGTACACAGACAAAGACCTCTGCTTTGCTACTACGGTATATCAGTTTGAAAAACGGTTGAAAAAGGGTCTACTCCAGAATAAGCATGGCAAAAAAACTCCTGAAGAGTCCGGGATACACATTACTGGATGGACAAATATAAATGCAGAAGGAAGCTATTGAGGTATAATGAGAGTTAAATTGCTAGGAAACAGGCAGTGGTTATTAGCCTGGGTCCGCCCTCCTACGTACTTCCGCTCAATTTTCATTTTTCTTCAGTACTCCATCTGGGTTTGCGGTATATTCTTGGGTTTTCTCCAGCATGAAAAAATATCCAGAAGTTAAAGCCCGAGCAAGAACAGTCTTTGCTGATTTTTGTTGGTGGCCATGATTTTGTGGCCCTCCTCCTCACAGGGTTCGGGAAAAGTTAGATTTTCCAGCTTGCTCCGTTAGTGGTGAAGGACTTGACTAAGGCTAACGCTAGCGATGCTAATGCTAAATATAAGCCGATAGTTGTTGTCGGTCTCCCCTCTTGTTGCACATGCGCATGACATACGTCATGACCAAACGTTAGCGATTGGCTATGGCAGATCCAGAGTGGCTCTGGGCAGATCCAATAGTTTTAAACTTCAACAGAGTACCCGCCTTCAAAGAAGTTAACACTTGTCAATGGAGAGTGGCCAGACTCCAAGGGGGTAAGCCTCGCTTCAGAACTTGAACCTCCTATACCGCCAACGATCACCCGCCGTTAGCATTCCATTGACTTTGCCATTCATTTTGACGTCACTTTGACAGTGAATAACTTTACATCCGAAGCGTTTAAAGACTTTATTTGTCCACTGTTTATTTCTAAAGAAACACAACAATGTATAAAATGCTCCATTACCTTGTATCTCATGTTATGGCTCCGTAGCAGACGTTTTTGTAAAAATAGGCTAATGATTGTGTCATAACCACGCGACTTACTGTCACATACTAGAGGAATTACCGTACAGTACAGGAGAAGCTCGCAGGCAGTTTCGACTTACATTAGCTGTTTAAGTTTAATTACTACTGTTAACTAGCATGTTAGTTAGAAATAATTAGCCTGTGCCAGTGTGCCTATGTTATCTCCTTACATATACCTACGCTCTCCGTCTCTGCAATATTCGGAATGATTGAGATTTCTCTTGGCACAGCTACCAGAAGACTTCCAACTTTCAGACAGGTTGCTCACGTCACATCTACGTCGTCTCTCTCAGTTGGAGGCTGCGCAGTAACGCTCAGTGCTCACCGGAAAAGTGCTTCTAATATCCTTCACTGGTCTCCGTCCAGAGCAACGGCATCTGTTGGTCCAGTCTATATACTGTCTATGCCAGATTCTCTGTACAAATGAAATGTACGAGAGTCTGGTAGGACCAGGCTAAGTGGTTATAGCAGGGCTACAAATAATTACTAAAATAATGATTCCATTTTCATAATAGTTGCAGATTAATTTTTTTGTTGATCAACTAATCAATTAATATAGTAATTATTGCAGATATATTGCTGAGCAGTTGTTTTGTAGAAAGATCTTATAAGACATTCAAACTTAAAACAACTTCTATGCCTGTCTGAACTGCTTCAAAGCAACCAGGCGCCTTCCTTTAAAGGAAAAAACATTGTTGACTGGTAAAGTGGAATGAAAGTGTCATATTTATATTGGATTACCAAGAAAATCCAGTTTTCCTTGGCACAAAGGTCAGGGAACATGAAATTGAGGGGAACAAAAGACAAATGTATTACATCAACTGCCACTGATATCTCAATGTGAAACTTAAAGTGACTATATGTAACTTTATAATGTTTCTGAAGCTCTGTCATTTGTCATACAATGGTCTTAAATGACCTGTAACAGCAAATGAGACTAACAGTGAAAAGAACGCCATTTTTATAGTTTTTAGTAAGGCCTCTGCCCGGGTTCGAATTTTCCCGTCACAGAATTATTTACGGCAGGTTGACGGCGCTACAGTAACACATTCTGAAGGGTCACAGATTTCTTTGTTACACCGAAAAAGCCTGTGTTAGTATCTAGCCTTTTGAACCAGGTAAAAGGAAGCAGGAGATTTCTTTACGTAGGCCTAATTGTATTTTAATGTTATTTTAGAAGTTATCTGTTGTAGTTGTGGCTGATACTGGGGCAGGACCATCAAGAAGGAAATTAAACGAGAAGAACAACTTCTTTAGCTTTTAGAACAACTAAAAGCTAAAAGGGAAAGTGAAAGACAACGGCAATAATGTGAGTCAACTTCGGTTGGGCTATCAACAGATGGAGACAATTACAGGATTTTAAATTATTCAAAAACGTTGATATGACTCATAACTCTAGCTGCATTATGATGTTCCTCTCAATATGGGTTCCTCTCATCAAATCACATCAAACAGGTGTGCATATTCTACTACAGTCAAATTTCTCATAGGTTTGGTAGTAAAATTTGGTGCCTTAAACTGACTTAAAAGTCAGATGCAACTCCCATAAGTCAAAGTGCCTTAAACCCTGAGACTGTTCTTTGATCAACAATGAGCAATATCATAGGACTTATAAATGTTTTAAAGTGTATTTCTCTCTTCTAGCAAAATATATCCCACAGTTCACATTCTATCCCATCAAAGTTTGCATTTGATGTTTTTGATGTGAATCCACCTGAGCGAGGGGAAACAAAACAATGCTATTCATTTATTGCTTTATTGCTTGGATGTCTGCTTGACATCCCGTGTGCACACACACAGATGGTGTTTTAGGAAGAGCATTCCAAAGCAAAGTTTTTGCTTTGATATTTGTTTTGATATATGGATGCTTCATTTCCTCAATGAAAACAAGAATGCCCACTCATCATTCAGAATCAATCATATACACACACAAAAAAGCACACACACATGCCTAAAAAATATTCAGGTCTAAGACCTGGAGAAAAAGACAACTAGACAGACATAAAAACAGTAACACTGATCACAGCTGGGAGTGTCGATGTGGAGATAAGGCTCACTATGTCCTGCGTTGTCACCAATTATTTTTCTGTAAAAGCAAATAAAGCCTTACAAATTTACTTGATAAACCATAATAGGTCAACCCTGGTGTGAACCATTTGTTGAAACGGTTCAAAATGTACAGGTCATAATGTGTTATTTTGGCTGATTGTGGTGCTAGAGGATTGTTATATTCAACTTCAACTTCTAATGTACCTTCATTTCCTAAAACAAACTCTTTCAACTATCCAATTTTTTATATTACAAGAATTGTGATGCCAACATCTGTGTTTCGTTTACTGCCATTACAACAACGGCAACACTATATTGAGACCAGGGAAACAATTATAAAGAAATTTGAATAAAATGACATTTTATGAACATTTCCCCTTAAAACTGCAAATATAAAAAATAATCTACTGTTGAAGCTACCTACAATAGCCCCTTGATGATGATGATGATGATGATGATGATGATGATGTTAACTCTAAAATCTGCACTGGAAAATGACTGGACCCAAATGCAGAATGCATTTTACATGAAAAAGTGTATGAAATGGACAAATAATGAGAAAATATGGACAAAGACAGCCAAAACAGGACATAATGAAACTTAAGGAAACAGAAGTTTTGTTTTTTGAAAATAGCGTGTGAGAGTACTGGAACATGTCTAAATAAAAGACAAAAAACACTATGATGAAACTAAACCTGACACTTCAGCAGTAATAAACGACCAATTTGACACAATGTTCTTACAGTCACCAATTTTAGTTGCTTACGTTTCAATTTGGGTTCTAATCTGCGCCATGAAATGACCAACTTCTTCTTTGGGGACTATCAACGTTAAACTTCACAACCGCACTCTTGCTCTCCTTCTGATAGATGAGATAGAGATAGAGACTCAGCCTGGTACAACCACATCCGATTGGCCAACACTACGTTTCTGTTAACCCTTTCCTTGAAACTCTAACTTGAAGCACCAAAATTGATTAAAATAAAAAGTTTTTTATTATCATAATCTTTGGGTCTCAAATCGCCCATGATGTACATAGTCAACTATTTATAGCAAGAGTAATAGTTTGGAAGGATTGCATCATTGTGACTTCAGTGCAAAAATAAAATCTCAGACCCCAGTGAAGACCCCAATAAAGAAAAACATTTACTTCCATGTGATGTCGTGCTTGTTGAGAGAAAAGGCAGGACGCCATAAATATAATATACTGTAGAGTTATAGGGCACCAAGCATGTGCAGAATGTGTTTCCATTACGTGAGTGCACATGCTTTTGACTGCACCTGCTAACATCTCACTTGCTGTGTGTGTGTGTGTGTGTGTGTGTGTGTGTGTGTGTGTGTGTGTGTGTGTGTGTGTGTGTGTGTGTGTGTGTGTGTTCCATCACAATCCATAGAGTCCAGATAAAAATGGAGGCAGAGAGAGGGACACATTCCTTGCAAAGCTTACATGAAGTCAAACTCCACAAAGAGTACCATTCAAAACTCAGAAACACTATTTAACACATGAAGACTTTTCGTGTTACGCTCTGACCTCTGGTGGTCACACACGACACTACAGGTACAATTAGACCTAAACTACTATGAAGGAAAAAAGAAATGACAGCAACAAACAGACATTTTGCCATGTAGCTGTCTAAAAAAAAACACCCCCTCCAGTCAGATACATATCCCTTAAAAAAAAAAAAAAAATGAATTGTGTGACAATACTGTTGATTAACCCTCCTGGTACTAAACTAGCCTGGGGTCATTTAAATATTTAGCCAATACAATATACTCTTTCAGCAGAGATCTTCAAGAGGGGGTCCGGGACCCATAGGGGGTCCTCAGAGTTACTGCAGAGGGGCCACCAAATTATTCATTTTTTGAAAGTCTTTTTCAAAATTTAAAATGTCTTAACATCATTTCCAAGAAATTATCAGCATATTAATCAGCCTATTTGTGAAAAAAAAACTTGATAGGCTTACTGGCCTATAGGTAAGAAGATAGTCACCATGGTAGCCATCCACAGATCCAGTCAATCCTAAAGATTCACTGTGCTACATGAAAACATGATCATGCCAACAATTATTATTTTAACAGCGTAGTATTCTA
The DNA here is from genome assembly GCF_031162955.1 of Sander vitreus. NCBI lineage: Eukaryota > Metazoa > Chordata > Actinopteri > Perciformes > Percidae > Sander > Sander vitreus. Next base: position 14,352,130 of record NC_135857.1, on the reverse strand, counting down.
TGCACTAAAAAGGTGCATAGAAACATAAAAACTTAATTTTATACAATACATGTAGTAAGGGGTCCCGGCTCCGTCTCTCTTTCAGTTAAGGGGTCCTTTGCTTAAAAAACGTTGAAGACCCCGGCCTTACAGGAAACTCACCCACTCCGGCCTTTGCAGTAAATGTATGAGCAAAGGCTCCTCATCTTAAATCTCCCTTGTTATTACTACAGAGTAGGGCTGGGTACCGATTTCAATACTTTTAAGGTACCGACCCAATTGCCTCTGAAGTATTGAGTATAGAGAAAAAATGTCTCGCCATTCAATACCCAATTTCAATACCTAAGGAGTAAATCTCCTCAGCGTCAGTGAGCTAACCATGCAGCATGCTCCTACCAAGATCTAATAATGCTGCTGATCGGCTGTTTAGCGTTACATGTAGGCCTGTCGCGATAGTCAATAAATCAATTAATCGCACGATAAAAAAAAATTAGGTCGATAATTTTTCCGGCCTTGATAATTGCCATTTGCATGCTTGTTTGTTTTCCTTGTCTCTCTCTCTCTCTACCAAAGAGACTGGAGGACCACTCTCGGTTCCTTAGCGTAACGAGGAGTGAACCCTCTTGTCAGTCGCATGGTCTTTGTGTGGGGAGGCGGGACTCCTGGCGGAGAGAGAGAGAGACAGAGAAAATGCTAGTTGAGAGTTGGAGCAGGGTTTTCCGCAGCACTTTGAAGTTAAGGCGGCGTCAAAAAAAAAAGAAGTATATGAGCGATATCCGCCGTGTTACTCGGCGTCCTGTTTTATCCCTTTCATTCCAAAGCACACAGTTGACAACCTGCAGGTGGAGACAGGCTCGGACATACACGCTGCTGTGGACTTGTCAGTCTCGCAAGCGGTTTCAGAAAGTGGCTGCATGTGTCCGACAATGCACAGAACATTAACCGGTACAAGCCTACAGCTGTCCGCGGACACGGAGTGTGGAAAGTGTGTCAGAGTTGCGCCAGTGTGTGTGTGTGTGTGTGTGTGTGTGTGTGTGTGTGTCGGCCCACCCCCGCGAAACTCTGACCTGCAGACAGCAGAGGAGCAGAAGAAAGTAGCTGCACCTTCGCCAAAATGAAGACTGAAAAGCAGAACTATTTTGGTACAAACATTTACTCGCCATGTGGCAGATAGCCACATAGATATAGATAGATATAATGTATTAATTATATATTATTTAAATTGAATATTTTGTGTTTAATAAATAATTGTTAAATGTAGTACAGTCTGTAGTCTATCGCACAAACACTTGACGAATGCTGCAAACATTTGACAGCCAGTACGAATTGCCTGGGAGAACATACGTGTCACAAACGGCAATTCCACAACTGTGCAACAGCGTGAAAGACGACATACTAAAGGAGATCAAAGACATACTGTAGATATTTAAAATGTCTTCCAGTTCCAGTGTTAAATATTTTTTAGAAATAAAAGTTTATTGATCTTTGAAAAGGTGTACCTGCATTATTATGCCATTATCATTATATTAGATGAAAATGGTCTAGGAACGACAATATTATCGTTTATCGCAATCATTTCTGGGACAATTTATTGTCCAGCAAAATTTGTTATCGTGATTGGCCTAGTTACATGTCTACTGAAAGCTCTTGTGTACTTGTTCTTGATACAGTAGTTCCTAATTTTCATCGAAGTGTTATCATCATCAATTATCATTTGAGAAGTTTGGCCCCTTTTTTCCAATGAAAAAAGCAGAAAACATACAATTCTTAAGATAAGGTATTGAAGATACCTTATGATATGAGTCAACAAGTTATTAGTATTGATACCAACACTCAGGTATCACATCAGAACTAGTATTTTTTTTTAAATTGACTATACTATACTGTATTTGAACAAACCAACTCACACAAATACCCACGTTGTACAGGAACTACAACCTAGCATTAAACAGAAGCACATTAGTCTCCTAGGTGACATTTTAATTCCCCTTAGACTATGACAAAGCGTCTTGTATAGTTCATATTTCCGGGCAGACTCCAGGAGTGTGCAAAGTAGAGGAGGAAGCCAGAGTCACAAGGTGCATTGCCTCAGTGTGTGTTTGTCTGACCCTGCAGTTTATTTACAATTTGTTCCAGACTGTTAACTTGCACTTGTACTCCATGAGATAATTTGTTTATGTGCCAGTATGTGTGTAAATACACTAATGAACACCATCTGTTCTTCTATGTGAGTGTATTTTAAGGGACCATTTATTTTAGCTATGTTATGTTGTCATGAGGGTGATGACTGAGAGGGTCAGATCTGTGCATGTGATTGTGTCTGTAATGTTATGTTACTAACGTTAGCCTAAACAAAGTAAACAGAGACACAGTCCTAAAAAGCTTCAATTTACTTTATATTAGAGCTGCAAAGATTAATCGATTAATCGATTAGTTGTCAACTCTTAAATGAATCGCCAACTATTTTGATAATCGATTAGTTGGTTTGAGTAATTTTTTAAGACAAAAGTAAAAATTCTTTGATTCCAGCTTCTTAAATGTGAATAATTTCAGGTTTCTTCTCTCCTCTGTGACAGTAAACTGAATATCTTTGAGTTGTGGACAAAACAAGACATTTGAGGATGTCATCTTGGGCTTTTCGGAAACACTGATCCACATTTTTCACCATTTTCTGACATTTTATAGATCAAACAACTAATCGAATAATCGAGAAAATAATCAACAGATTAATCGACTATGAAAATATTTGTTAGTTGCAGCCTTACTTTATATTAAGATTAAATTATACAACTATGAGTAATAGGGCTAAGGTTGGCAAGGTAAGGCAGGTAGATTATTGTTTTGATTAATTGAATAATCGCTCAGTCAATAAACAGTAGCGAAATGTGGGAATAACGTTAACGTATCAACTTCAAATTAACGTTAATGACTCAAACATTGAATCAATTCCTGTAATTGTTGATACTAGTGAGTTTCCTGTTGACTGACTAACCGCTTAATTGATTGTTTCAAGTGAGTAATGTGAATGGGGTGGCGTAGCTAGCTAGATGACTATTGGTTTACTTTTTAACATCTTCAATTTAATTGTTTTTGGCTTTATGGTCTGCAAATTTACCATATGGTTTAGTCTGCTGCCCTCCGCAGTCTGTTTACGTTAATATATAGCTATATACCCAGTATGCTAAATTAATGTTACCTACCCAGCACCAAACAGCTGAATAAGCTTAGCAACGTTAACTAGCTGTTAATGGCAGCTAGCTAGCTAACATAGCGGTGGCAGATACTTTTGCAGACCAAACCCAAGATGAAAGAGAGTGAAAATTGGACTTACATTCGTCAGGTGGCCAAAAAGACGACTCCAATGGGATGATGCTGTTGCTCCATGTCGGCTGGATGTGTAAGTTATGGATGCATTATAAGAGGTGTAAGTAGGGAAGTGTAACGTTAGCTAACAAGTTAGCGCAATCTAAAACAACTTCTCGTTAGGCACGACACTGAAGTTGTTTTAGATTGCGCTAACTTGTTAGCTAACGTTACACTTTCCTACTTACACCTCTTAAAATGCATCCATAACTTGCATTTGAAAAAAACAGTAAAATCTCCCTTTATTGCATTTTCACAAATAGAATAAAGCTTTCACAAATCTGAAACTGTGTTTTTAAGAATCTTTAGCCTCTCTAGGATAATTTAGTCCGATTTGACAAGTCTAGGTGTAGTGGTTTTGGATCTGGACCTGGTCTAATGTGGTCTACATATAAAAAAACAGTAAAATCTCCCTTTATTGCATTTTCACAAGTACAATAAAGCTTTCACAAATCAGAAACTGGGTTTTTAACAATCTTTAGCCCCTCTAGGATAATTTAGTCCAGATTTAACAAGTCTAGGTGTAGTGGTTTTGGATCTGCACCTGGTCTATTGTGGTCTACACGCTGTGAATCAGAAGCTTTAAGTTTCCCTTAAATTTCCACTTAACTTCCGAATCGGAAGATGCAAATTGGATGCCAAGCTCTTCTTCCCCGTAGTGACCAGAATTCTGTTAATGCAGCTTCCTTAAATGATCTTCTTCTGGTGCTGCAGGTGCCATAGATAGGCTATAATAGATCTAAAACAATTGTTTTATTTTAGGGACTCACTTATGTTTTTTATGTATTAAACGTGTATGTAGATAAATAAAAAATGAATGAAGTGTGCTTACAGTATCTATTCACTGTACAATGTTAGTTACACACCTAAAATAAAGATCAAGACCAGATTTTTCTATCATTATCTGAGATAATCCCCAGAAACAACACATACATGACCTCTTGTATAATTCAGTTATAATCCACATGTACGACAGTGGTGTTGAGACATTTTAAAAGTCACTTTGTACTTGTTTTCAATACATTTTGTGTCTTTGATCTTCTAGGCAGTAATGTCACGAAAAGCTTTTGAATAATCATCCTGAATATAGCCTACAGTTTAACGGCGACTCAAAACATTTGCAGTAAATGGTTTGTTTTACAAAACCCTGCTGGTCCACATTAACTCGGCTCAGGTTTCTTTAATTTATTGTTTCAATCTGACCTTGAATCCAACAAGATCCCATAGATTTGGAAAATGCAATTCTGCTTATTGTACTTTTTGTCCATGCTATGTGTGTTTAAGTTCCCGGGAATACCAACATTTCTTTGTGTGTCATTTTGAGACGATGCAGACTCTTATTGAATGTTCATAAGGGTTGTTTTTTACTTTAAAAAATAAGTCAACATCTCAGCATAATGTACTATTCATCGAGTACTGTACATGATTCGGTACATTTTCAAGGCATTTATAGAACAATTCATATCATTTAAGACTTCTATCTTTTATGCCAGTTGTTTGATTATTATGATGTTTAACATGCTTCCTCCCGAGTGTATCTGTGTCCTGCACAAAAAGTCACAAAGCACAAGTTTTATTAATAACCTTTTTTTACTGTATACAACTAATGTTCTGCTTATTTTTTGTGCTCTTTGTCTCTCAAATTAGGACTTAATTACACAAGAGCTTTGGTGTACTTTTCTTCACAGTAAAACTAGAACGATTGAAACTGAAATAGTTTTGCCATTTTCACAACTGATAACTGATTACTCTTCTGACATACTAAAATGTTGTTTATTTAAGCCTGGCATATGTCATATCCAAATACACAGATGGACTTGGTGGTGATATTCATCAAAGTATACCCTGCAATTATTTTTCTGTAATTTGATCCCTCACGTAGCGAATGGCTGAGACTGATTTTAGTTTATTTTGATAATGTGTCTTGTGCTGCTCCCTTGGTCATATCTCCCTAGCTGAATAAAACTGGGACTCAGCTGGGATTTTGTCCCAGTAAATCAATAACAAAATTATTCGTGTACAAAAACAGACAGGTTTAATTAAATATTCCAAAATTAAAAAAAGGCAAACAAGTTCACTTTGTTCTCATTGTTTTAGTTTCTATTGCATTTGAATGACCATATTATCCCCAGCATGAAGGCATTAATCTACATTTTTAGTTCTATTTTTTCTATCATTAACGCATGGCATTTTAAACAATAAAGTGCTTTTTTTTTTTTTTTAAATAACCTTCTTCTTAACCAATCTGCAGACAATTTCTCTACCCTCTTTGAGACAGTGAAAATTGTCACATACATGTGCAAGTACACTTTAACACACAAACATTCAATCCCACACATGAGAACGCAGTAGTTTGACTCTGCAGTTCGCATACGGTGTATGCTTAACTCTGTGCTTTATAAAGCAGATGGTCTTTTGTTTGGGCAGAAGGTTTGTCCGACAAGTGTCCATCTTGTTAAGAACAGGTAAGAGTCAGGCTGAATGTGCATACAGGCTAATGAGCGAACACACACACACACACACACACACACACACACACTTTCATCAAACCCTGTTTTTACCCCATCACTGGAAAGTTTCCCTCTTGTCTCAAGTGTGAGCTGTGTCATACAGACAGCACTGCACATGAGTTACGTTAAAAAGTAGTGCAGCGTCACGCATTGTATCGGCAGAAAAGAAAGAAAGGTCCATGCTGGATTATTCAGCGATTTTTGTCACACTAACATTTTGAGACTGTTGCAAAATATATTTTAGTCCTAGCCTGATACTGAATAAAGAAGTCCAGAAACATTTATTGAACTACTTAGTGTGCTATATAGAGTCAAACTACAGTGTAGAGTTCTCCTCATGCAAGTTTTCAAGTGTGTGTCCCTGTAACTTTTCTCTTTTCTGTGCCTCTGTTTTTACACACGACTTGCCCACATCATGAGACAAAGGGAAATAAGTAATTCCAGGGACAACGCCATCGATTTCTACTCCTTGCGCACCTTTTCCCCCCAATGTCTGCCCACTGATTCATCATTAATGCTCCTTGTGTTTGAATTGAAAATTACACAAGAGCAGAGTAAAACAATGATTTCTCAATACATCACATCACTTATAACCAAGCACGCAAAAAGAAAAAAAAAGAAAAAGAAAAAAAAAATCATTCAACAATTCCGTTTCTTTTCAGCTTGAGGTCTTCATACATTAGTCAGCGAGACGTCAAAGTTATTTTCTTCTTCTTCCACGACGCGTAATTATGATCTCACCTCTGCCACACAATGGAGTCTGTTGTGCTCTATATCTGCCGCGTCTTTGATAAAACAGCCCGATCACATAGCGGAGAAACATCACATCGCAGCCCGTGGCGAGAATCCAACAGCTGACACTGTTAGAGTGGCATGGAGCTGCATTGATGACTGACAGTTTACCAGTGTCACCCCTGTTTGATCGCGACGTCCATTAGCAGTTCAGGAAGGCACATAATACTTTCGGAGTGCTTTCCAGTGATTAGATGAGATTTATGTCCTGCTGTTTTGGGTGACAGGCACTTGAACACCTTTCTGTCCTGATGCTACACAAGCGATAGAGAAATAGCATGTTAATTAAGTTGACCAAATATAACCAGAGGCAGTGCGTTATCAAGCTAGGAAAGAAAAAGTGAAACTGACATTGAACTACGACTAAAGAAAAGAAAGCTTACCCAATCTGTACTTCTCTTTAGCTTCAGCTCTCTCTTTGGCATCAAAGTACCAGACTGTGATGGCATAGCTGTAAAACACAAAAAAGAACAACGAGATCTTAATAATACTATGACAAGAGATATCTCTTTTGTCACTACAATATAAAACTCAAAACAAAACAAAATTAGCTGTTTTCTAGTGAAAAAATAAACTGGGCTTCAGTTTAAGCAAAACTGCCAATGAAAGGTCCATGAAATGGCTGTGACGTAAGACATTAAGTCCCTAAAATGCCCTGAATTGATAAGTAAGTTTTTAGTTTATTTACAGTTCATTTTGTCAAATGTTTCTGTTTAGGTGTAGTATATACATGTAGCTTAGCAGTGATTGAAAAACTGTATGTGATGAGGACCAAATTGCCCTTGAAAAATCTGATCAAAAAGGGTCAAAAAATTGGTCTTTGGAAGGCCATTTTTTGACCCAGCTAGAGACAACAGATTATAAAACAATATCTTGCATGACAGTGAAAAGCAGATGGCAGCAGCTGTCCAGGTCAGCAGAGGGTTAATTTCTACAGTTTCTAGTCTCTCCGGTGGGGCTGTGTTGTTTATTCCTGTCTCTTATGTCTGTGCCTCTCCAGCACGAGTCCTGCAATCGAACCTTCCTCCCCTCTACTTCCCACCGACCCCCTCAGGAAACACATACTTCCTGCCTCCGGCTCCACCTCGCCCCCCCCAGTAGCCAGATGGAATGGAGTAGAGAAGAAGAAATGCAGGAGTAAAAAGAGTATGTGTCGTGTGCTCTTGATAGACACAACTATTTGGTGCTATGATGTAAATATGTATGTGATATGTATGTAGGATGTGTGTGATTTAAATTCATTAAAAACAAGCATCCCTCCCATACTTGGGCGCATGGATATCTCAGTTGGTAGAGCGGGCGCCCATATGTAGAGGTTTACTCCTCGACGCAGCGGGCCCGGTTTCGACTCTGACCTGCGGCCCTTTGCTGCATGTCATTCCCCCTCTCTCTCCCCTTTCATTTCTTCAGCTGTCCTGTCAACAAAGGCCTAACAATGCCCAAAAAATAATCTTTAATAAAATAATAAAATAAAAAAAACAAGCATCCCTTGAGGAGAGCTGGGAAGGTGGAAAAAGAAGAGCTAAAGCACCAATAGAGTGTGTGTGTGTGTGTGTGTGTGTGTGTGTGTGTGTGTGTGTGTGTGTGTGTGTGTGTGTGTGTGCGCGTGTGTGCTATTTAACCTACTTGGCTCGTTAATTCAAAATGTATAATAAATCTACTCTTGTTTCCAGTGCAAACTGTTAAATAATTCATCCACTCATTTACACTTTATTTACATTATAATGAACATGGTGTATAAAATAAAAACCATAACATAACTTTATATGCGTGTATAGCATATTTATGAGTTACTGACCGAGTGGCGTAGGCTGGCTTGACTTCATGTGGGTTCCTGCGGTCCGACCAGAAGATGAGCAGCCGGTCAAACAAAGGTTCGATGCTGGCTACCACATTTTTGCCTTCAGGGTAGATCTGTAGCAACCCTCCTTGTTTCTACAAACGCCCACATAACACAGTCACTCAATGTGCATGCCTGTCTGTATCAGGTGTGGGGTTTTTTTTGTGACTGTGCTGGAAATACATTATTTTTTGTAATGATCCTTATTTACTCTGCGATGTACTCATGTTTTAAAGTGTTTTTAATAAAGCAATTCTTATCTAAATGAAATGAATATTGATCGTATGAATGTACCTTGGCATCCCAGTTCTTGTTGAGATAGTAAATACACGTGATGCAGCGTCCGTCACCGTTAGGGTTGTCAACATGGCGGACGTACCCTGCCCCGTTCCCTGGGTAACAAGCAACCATCGCCTAAAACAGAAGAAATGGGAATTGTTAGCTGTGCATTTTTGTCCACCTTAGACTGTAAAAGACAAACACTAGATGGAGCATCGTGACAAAATATTTTTTTTTTTAGTTTTGACAACACGTGCTGGATAAGATGGCAGTGACCTAAGGTATTTATTCTCTCGCCATTTGGCTCTCCTACTGCTCCATTGTAAACTGTTTTCCAGGGGGACTTTCTGCATACTTAATGCAATATAACATGATGTAATTTGTGAAACACAGTCACGAAGAGGGAGAAGGAGCAGAGAATTGTGTCAGCTGTTTTTTCCAGCTACAAAATGATCTGCAGATAGAATATCCACGTTCAAACAATGGTCTTGCGCTGGTATTTCCCCTGCTTGACGTCTATGTGTTGGAGGCTGTGAAGCAGGAGAGCGCTGCTTTCTCTGGGAAATCCGAGGGAACCAAGACCTGCGTGAGAGCTCTTCAGTCAATGTGCATTCCAGACCAGGGCCACTGTGGGACCTTCGCACTGTAAATGTACTGCAATGGGGTGAAACTGCACTAAGCAGCCTGTGTCACTATGACGTACCATCAGCTCATGTTTCAGGCTGGAGTTGTGTAAATAGTTTCCAAACTGTCTCCCAGCGGCTGTAGCAAAGCATCAGTATTTTCCTGCTCTGCTGAGACAGAGAAGGAAACGTCTACAGCTGAGTCACTGACTGACATCAGCCTATGCCGGCGGATAGAGATTCCAGGTGATGATAGTTGGCAGCGTGTAGAGTAATAACCTCTCTTTTATCTCTCCAGGCTGACAACAAAGGAGGATAGTGTCACTGTCTTGACTTATATTGTTCTACATGGGAAGCAAAAGTTACAATATCAGGAGTCACTTCATCACTTCAGCTCTGTTCACGGACACTATCATGTATGACTAACTGGTTCTGCACTGCTGTACTATCGATTTAACTCGCCTACCACGCTATCTTGTAAGCCCTCGCACTACAGTGTGAGAGTCTTAACCCTGAGGAGATCAGACAGCGCTGGCACATATTTCTAACGACAAACGCACCTGTTCTCGTGTTATTTGTGAAACTCAAATAAAAGTGATGTTTTGTGTAGGAGGGCTTCGGTCAGAGAGCACACTGCCCTCCCCCACCTCCTCTTGTGGGGCGGCAGTGTGCTCCCCACAAGAGGAACATGAGGTGTTTCTCTCCTCATTCGCAGCCAAGTGAGTCTGGTTGTGTGACTCTGTTCAGCCGCCATTGTTAGCTCTCATTACTGACTAACTCGTGCAGTCAGAGCTCATTAACCTCCGGACCTTTTGCTCCGGAGCTCCGGCAGACAATGGCAGACCTACTGCGTCAATGCACACAAGAAAACTATGTGTTGATCGTGATCATCACAAACATTATTGTAATCCGAATGCGATTTAGAATAAATAGAAGTTCCTTTAATTTTGTTTGTTTTTTGAACATTCGTCAATTGGTCTCTTCATATGTGTGTGTGTGTGTGTGTGTGTGTGTGTGTGTGTGCGCGCGCGCGTGTTTTTCATTTTAAAGCAACAGCTCGGATAAAGCTACCCTGAGTTTTTGACCATTTGTAGCGCTTGGGAGCAATGTTGTAAAGAGTGGGCCTTGTTTGTTTGTCGTGCACATTAATCTTTTATGAAATTTAATACAAATATTCCGTGTTCAAGGATGGATTTTCTCTATACACATAAGGATGAGAGTGTTTATTTGCATTTATTCAAGGAAGTGTGTTTTCCCAGTACACAGCTTTTATCAACATGGTTCCAGTCTTAACAACTGTAATTAACAACAATAAACATTTAATATGCCAGACCAGACAGCTCAGCCCAAGCCTGCAGCATAAACACATCACACACACACACACACACACACACACACACACACACACACACACACACACTATCATGTCTATATCAAAGCTTGCACAAGACAGGCATATAATTTAGATGGAGGTTTATGTTATTTATTCTCCACCAACTCTAGGCTTTACAAACACTTTACTGGTATTCAAACCAGTTTCACATACATATGCACGGTTACAATCTCCTTCTGTCAGTAGCTTACACACACAAACACACACACACAAACGTTCAGTCACACAGCGTGACACAACACGTCTTGATCCTATCTGTCGTTTCTGCCCTGCTCACTCTTTCATCTCTACCAAGATCTGTGCCCACAGTGAGTGAAAGTTTTAATTGGCACCAACCACCTGTCTGCCATGCACCACGATGAATGGCCTAATGGCATCACAGGGTAGATACCTGAGCTGCCAAGGTGACGGCCGGGCAGTCAGGACAGGCTGCCGTGGACAAGGAACAAAAATAAACTCCAACACATATTCTGATAAGAGGAGTGATGGTAGAGAGAGGGGTGAGGGGATAGTTAAGCTTGAACAAACACAGCGAGTACTGCTTGTCAAGGAGAAAGAGGGGAAGAACATACATATGTATGTTTGTGAGGCTGGGGAAGCAGGGGTCAAAACAGAGAGAAGGACGTTGCTGGTACTCAAAAACACTGAAGAGAATTTAGCAAACAAAAATTTGTTTTTTTCCCCCCCTCCTGATACTAATTCCAATTCCTCAATTTAGGGTATCTGTGGATATCTAATCTCCAATTTGATATTTCCCACATTAAAAATGTCTATACCACATCGTGTCGAACACATCGTGATTATTTTTATTTAAGGTAACATAAAGCCAAGGATTGCTGTGCTGCTAAAAGAAAATGAGCCGGCGGCTTGCCATGACCTAATGTCAGTCACTGAGAGCTGAAATAATCAACTGGAATGACATTGACGAAGAAACTATATTTAATGTAGCTCACATGTGCTATTCTTGCATGTGCAAGTAGAGAGAAGATGATGTATGCAATCCAAATACAGAAAGAAAGATTATGTACAGATTATACCATATGGTTACTCATTTCAATGGGCAAACTATTTTAATTTTATGATAGTATACTCTTCTCTTTTTTTTTTTTTTTTGGGCATTTTCGGCCTTTATTTTGACAGGACAGCTGAAGACATTAAAGGGGGAATGACATGCAGCAAAGGGCCGCAGGTCAGAGTCGAACCCCGGCCGGCTGCGTCGAGGAGTAAACCTCTACATATGGGCGCCTGCTCTACCACCTGAGCTATCCAGGCATCCTACATTCTCAATTCTCAATTAACTCCTTATGTAGAGTGCAGGGTCAACTACAGACCAGCAGCTCTGGAGCTGGAAGAGAATCTCTGGTCCAGTCGTGTCCACTTTAAAACTGCAGTGTTTATTGCTATTATTGCTACTATATTGTTCGATCAAATCAGATGAAAACAAATCAACTTGCTCATGAATTCCAGAATAAAGAGCTAGACAAAACAATCATTTCTTCAAGCAAACTTATGAAAAGTGTGTGTTGACAGGCTGAAAAGGTCTGCGAGAGTGTCCTCAAACTCCTCTCAATTTCACAGTGGGACAAGCCGGAGCCCTTATGGGAATCTCACATCACAGTATGAGAGTCCATGTTGGGAGTGGGCCAGGGTCTTGCTTAAGCGTACTTCAGCACGACAGAGGTTTGCCATCTCTGGGGTTGAAACCACTTGACTCAATAACTGTCAAGCAGCAGAGCCATCTTGCTTAATTTCCACAGCTGATGAATCACAAGCAGTCTGGGCGAGACATTGTATGATGTTAATCAGGTTCAGTTATTATTAACAGTTTCTACCAGCTTGGATTTGAGAAAAGGGAAGGATGAATTAAACTGAATGATGATGAACTGCTTTGTCCCTCCCAGCTTATATCTGTGCTGTGTTCCTGGCTGCTTCTATAAGCTGGATAATGGTTTCTGAGGACATAATAACCTTAGATCCTTTGATTTATGGATGAACTACAGAATAAACAATGCTGGACTGGTTTCAACTGATCTGTGTTTACTATAAGAGGTTACAAAGTAGTGATATATGTGTGTGTGTGTGTGTGTGTGTGTGTGTGTGTGTGTGTGTGTGTGTGTGTGAGAGATGTCCATAGGTCAGTAGGGCATTGTTTGCTCTGATAAATGAAAAAGCTGAGGTCCTTGAAAAGTTTCTGCCCTGTTTTAGGCAGTCACCATATTCAGAGAAGGCGCTGCTATCTGTACCTTTAATAAGGAATAGATTGTTGAATTAGAAGCATAATCAAATATTCAACTGTCATCTTTTTTTTGTTGTTGTTGAATATTATAGTGGTTATATTTTATGTGAACATAAAACAAAAAAAAGCTGGAAGATTTGCTCAGCCCCTATGAGTCAGGTCTGCTTTGGCACCAACGGCACTTATTATGCATGAGTCACCTCTGAACATTAGAGAAACACACTGTGGTGTGAGTGAGTGAGTGAGTGAGTGAGAGTGTGTGAGAGAGAGAGAGAGAGAGAGAGAGAGAGAGAGAGAGAGTGTGTGTGTGTGTGTGTGTGTGTGTGTGTGTGTGTGTGTCCATACCTTATACTAATTCTAACTTGAAAAGTGCGAAGTGCATTTTAGGACTGCAACTAACGATTATTTTCATTGTTTATTAATCTGATCTGATATTTTTCACAATTGATCGATTCATTATTTAGTCTGTAAAATGTCAAAATATAGTGAAAAATGTCTATCATTTTAAATGGATACTACATTAAATTAAGGTGACGTCTTCAAATGCTTGTTATGCCTGACAAGAAATCCAAAACCCAAAGATATTAATTTTACTATGAGATAAAACAGAGAAAAGCAGGTGGAGCCAGAGAAGGTTTGGCTTTTTTTTTTTAAGCTATCCATCCATCATCCATGATTCATCCAAACAAGCTAGCTAGGAGGCATGTTGCCACATTGTATGACCTCAAGCTCCAGCCTGCATGGTGGTATTGCTGAGCTCTACGGCTCTGGTTCCGGGAGTGATTTTCACCATTCAATATCTCCATTTGCGTTTCATTAAATGCATTTAAAAAGAGTTTTAAGCCTTCAAGCCAACCAGCTACAAGATAAATCAGGACCATAACACATTTGATTTGGTGCAAAAGAACATTTTGAAAACTGCAAAAAAAAAGGGCAAAGGTACAAGACGATCACAGACATTAATGGTAGCAGCTTGCTATAGCCATTCACAGGTTCGCTGGTGCGGTTAACATTTCTGAGCTCCACCAATCAGAGACATGGCTGTTATGCTTAGGATTGTGGGTAGTGTAGTATTTCTCCATGACATCGTGAATAAAACATGTTTTTCTTAAAACAAGGTGGATATCATATGGCAGACTGATCTCACAAAGTGGCATATGTATGACATGCCAATTCGTATGCCGTTTTTGCGTGTTATCAAGACGCATAATCGTTTTTTAACGTGTTTATCAACGCCGTTTGGCCTCCATTGACTTACATTACATATGAATTATCACCATAGCGAGTAGTATGAAAGGACAGCGGTTGGTTGGGGTGGTGGATGGGTAAAACACAGGACTTTCACCCAGGAGAGCCGGGATTGTGTCCTGTGTTTGGTGTTTATCAACCGTTTTTTAAAATTTCTTTTAATAATGCCTTCCCCAATGTTCTTTTCCTAAACCCAACCGTTTATTGTTTTCTTAAGCGTGTGCCGTTGGTCACCGTCGTGTTTTTGTTGTTTTTTAGTGTTACTAAAGCCTTTCCCAATGTTCTTTCCCTAAACCCAACCATGAAAAACCAAAACAATTTTTCATGCGTGTGACGTTCTCGCGATAGCACAATAATAGCTCAAAATGTGTACGGATAACACGCCATTTGGCTTTAGGAAAGTGGCGTGTATGTTTACGCAAAGTCATGATGCCATGTTGCGTATGGACTTCTGGCTTCTACAGAGGCATAATCCTTTGTTTCACAATCTCGTAGCTCGTGGGAAGTCTTCCTTAGATGGTTTAGACCAGGCGTCTTCAACGTTTTTTTAAGCCAAGGACCCCTTAACTGAGAGAGACGGATTAGGGACCCCTTACTACTTATATTGTATAAAATGATGTTGCATATTAAACTACGACTAAAATAATGTGTGGGTGGCCTAAAGCCTGTATACATACAGTACATTTTAGTGCATAGAATACTGTTAAAAAAAAAAAATTGTTGGCATTATTTTATAAATCATGTTTTAATGTTAAACATACTTGAAATGAACTGTATCTCTGGATGTCTACCTTGGTGACTACCTTACCTATAGGCCAGTAAGCCTATCATCAATGTTGTTGTTTTTCACAAATAGGCTGATTTGTCTTTGCTAGTAATATGTCTGATTCACGTAAGACAATTTGTTTTTTGAAAAAAAATTTCAAAAAATGTACAATAATTTGGTGCCCCCCCCCCCCCCCGCAGTAACTCTGAGGACCCCCTAGGGTTCCCGGACCCCCTGTTGAAGATCTCTGGTTTAGACTTCGTTGCTAATAATCAAAATCCTTATGGAGAAAATGAATCTGATTTTTACTTCCGGAACCACACTGTCGAGCTCTACAGGCGGGGCATCTGAGGACACACTGCTGCAGGAGACGTTCTCTTTATGCCAAAGCTTCTGCTGCATCGCCCCTTCTCACTCGCTCAACACTATCCTCCCACTCCTTGCTCACCCAGCTCCTTCCAATCTCACTTCCAGTCTATCCCCTCCCCCTTCGTGTGAGACGTTCCCTGCACCAAGTTGTTTTTCTTTACCCCACAATACAAGACTTTCCCACCTTAACCCTTCACTGTTTCAACTAAATCACCATTCCATTGTTAACACTCTAATCCTCTCTACTGTATGTCTCATTATTTTGGGCATTGCCAGTCCCTCGTAGTACATCCCCCTAGTACATCTTTTTCATACACAATGCAGAGCTCTACTCTGTATGGGCCTGTTACCAAGGTAACGGCTGGGAAATATTTTGTCCAAGCAGCAAATAAGGGGGTTGATAAGACGAAGGAGAAAAGCAGTGAAGTAAAGGACAGGGGAAAGGAAAAGCAGGTCAGAATAAAAGACAAGAAGGAAAGTGAAAAAAATAATTAAGGAACTAGTAGAAAAAAAAGAAGGTTTTGGGATTAGGAGGACGGAAAAGACGCAGTGACCTTCTATCGGAATGTACTCCACCCTGATTCTCCTCTTTTCTTTTCCTATCACTTCCTCTCTCTTTCTCTCATGCACAGTCCATCATTGCATCTTTCGCTAAGTTGTCTCCTGCCCTCCTCTACAGGAACACCAGCCAGGACATTTTGTACTTTGCAGCATTGAACTTCTTTTTTTACTTATACCACAGTTAAACGGAGATATCTGGCTAATTGGTGTTTGGCAATTTTTTACCTGGAAATCACTTGGTCATCGCCATGCCAAATTACAGAAAATTAATAACTTTGTTAGCAATAGATAAACACAACATTACATCCTGATAAGCTTCTCGATAGGTATAGATATATAAACAACAGTGCTATATAACAAAGCTGGCATCCATCAATACAAATTTAGCAACCCCAGAATTATCTCCTCTTGTTCTAAAATCCTGTTCCTTCCCAGGAGATCACTTCTCTTGACTGTTTTCAAGCCTCATACAAGTGCCAACCTGAGCGATACAATACAAGAAACATGCAGAGCAATATATTTTATATTCACTTAATTTCAGTATGCACTGGTGAATAGCATAACCGCAATCAAATGAAGTTGCAAAGCAGAAAGTATTATTTTTTTAAACTAACTGAAGCTGCCTCTTCTTCAGAACACGCACGTGAATCGAGACGACAGCTTTGATGGGTTTTTGATTTCATAGATTAAATCCACTTCAGTCATGAAAGGAAGCTGCAGCTCTAGGTGTCAACAGATAAAGAGGGTTTTTATATTATTGCTTACTAAGTGAGACAGCATTTGTGCGTAGTAGAATGCAACTCATAAGTAGGCAGAGATTCCAAGTATTTTGCACTCTCAACTGCAAATTTGCACAATCTTGAGAGAGAAATGTTCTGTTAGCTCACCCGTTCCAATATAGTCACTGAACTTTCCTGTTTTGCTGTCATTTTGTCACAGTCTATGCATGGCTTTGACTTGAAAGCAGCTCAGAAAGCCCATATTTAAGAGAGCAAAAGGTGCTGGTATGAGGCCAAACTGGTGGCTGTTTAAACACTACATCGAACTAGACATGCACAGAGGGCAAGGTGCTGTGTGTGGTGTTGCACAGATGAACAAGGTTGTGAGGCCAATGCATTGCGAAGAGGGTGCTGTAGATGATTAAATATCAAACATGGAGACGGGTACACAGATGGAGATGGTTTTAGACAAATTCTCACGTGTGTTCATTAAGTGGTTTAATATGAATAATGGCCACTTTGCTATAAAAAAAAAAAGTATATTTCTAAACATTTACTCAACAGTCTTGTTTCTCGTTCAAATGTTTCAAACCACACCAATCTGCATTGTCTGGATCTGTTATATTGTAAATCTTGAATGAACAAGCTGAAACACTGAGAACATTGATGGGGAACAGTTTGGACTGGCATGAAATGGAGAGACAGACAGACAGACAGACAGACAGACAGACGAAAAGACTGAATAACAGCTCACTTAATGTGAGTGTTTTACACTCTATTGCATTTGCATGTCAGGGGAAAACATTAGCAAAGAGACTGTAGACACTGTAGAGTGTACACATAGATTCAGGATGAAGAATAAACCAGACTTCAGTCAGAACGGGACACTAACTGTGCATGGCATTTGAAAAACATCAATGAAAAAGAGAAGCTAAGATAGTCACGTTAGAATAAAGAGAAAACATGCGGCTCACGTGGCATGAGATATGAAAAAAACAAACCCACTCTCCTACGTCAGCACCACGTTTGCATGGGTGAAAATGGGGATAGAAAAAGTTGTCTTCAAAGTCCAAGATAAAGTGATGGCAGAGGAGATACAGAGTTTTTCTTCTTCTGGGTACCAGTGATATGAAGGTAGGGACAGGGGCAAACTTAGGCACGGTTCTATACCCAGGCACAGGGCCAGTTTAGGGTGAACGCTCAACCCGCAGCCCCCTTATCAAGCTCACATGTGACAGAAACACAGAAGGGCTCATCCTAACCGATGCTCAGCTCACTCTCCAACTGTGGTGTAAGTGGGTGAGTGTGTGTGTGTGTGTGTGTGTGTGTGTGTGTGTGTGTGTGTGTGTGTGTGTGCGTGCGTGCGTGCGTGCGTGCGTGCGTTTGCCTGCCTGCATGTCGACGTTAGAGAAGAGAGATAGAGCAGAGCAGATATGACACAACCCACAACTTGCTCAAAATGTAATGCTATCATCAGAGTGGCTTGTTTGTAGCCTGTGTTGTCTCTGACATAACCCTGCCTGACTTCCTCTCACCTGACCCCACCTGTCCCCACCCTGTTCCTCATCTCACCTTAGTGCGTCCATTGATGACACAGTCCCCCAGCTGTCCATTGGCAGCGCTGTACATGACGGCCTCATCAATGTAAGCCATCAGCGCCCCGATGCTCTCGCACCCGGGCTCTCGTCCCTCAACCCAGGCGATCTGGTCTCCCCGGATGCTCCGAGAGGGAATGCTCTTCTGGCTCACCAGCTGCCCGCCCCGAAATTTTCCACTGCGGTTTAGGACCTCCACCTCTTCCAGGACCCTGTCGCCCAGCTGAGGGCTCAGGAAGTTATCTTTCACACAGATGCCATAGTACTTCATGCAGGGGATGATGTACTGCTGGGCTATGTGCTCTGCTGACCAGCCAGCCCCTGCAGAAGGTGGTGGGGTCGGGATGCACTCAGCTTCGACGTGGGAGGTCTGGCTGGGTGCAGCTGGCAGGCCTGAAGAGGCCACTTTATGTGCGTTGTGCTGGTTCATATGATGGGTTAAGGGAGATTGGGGATTGACACAGTGCACGTGATTGATAGTCATTTGGTTGCTATGAGAACTGTTGCTGCAGTTGACAGTGACCATAAGCGGGGCAACTGCTCGGGCCAGTCTGGGGGCCTCTGAAGACTTGTGAGCCGCACTTCCATCTTCCAACCTCCTCCACTTAGAGTCTGAGTCTCCAGCAGCAAAAACTGGGTCCACAGAACTTCCTAACCCGGGTGACCCCATTATGAGACCGTTAGGAGTTCCTGACCCCATGTCCCGGTTCTCTCCAGCTCTGCGTTTCTGTTGTTGCACCTGTCTGGCTTTCAGGTCACCACTGATCCTCCTCATTACTAAAGGACACTTCTCATGAGCTGGCCGGTCTGCGTTCTCCGCCAGACGGGCTCTGCTGGTGAGGGGGTACATAGGGCTGCCTGTCACCCCCACCACCCCATTGATTTGTACCGGATAACCGTTTGGCGTGTGAGCCAAAACGCCTGCTTGGCTTCCCTCCACGGTGGCAGATGGAGACACCACCCCGCCATTGTAGAGCGGCACGCCGGTTTTGGACTGCTTCGTCGGGGTTGTGATTGCAGGGGAGTCGGTCTGAGAGGCCAGACCCGCGAGTAACTCCGCGGCCGTTGGACTCCCGACCGGCGCCGCGCAGAAGCCGTTAAGCCCCATGTCCGATCGGTGTGTGTGGTGAATCTCTGCCGCTCCGAAGACGCTCTGCTGGCCGCTCGTCCTTCTCTCCTGCGAGGCTGAAACAGCGACGGATCCGCGGGAAGAGCTTGGGTTTAAAAGGTCCGTGTGTCCCAAGCTCTCCATTTCACCTCGTCATCTGCTGGATGCGCACGTAGCTCACGTCCTCGCTTCATTTTCTAGCTCAGCTGCTGCTTTCTCTGATGGAGAGGATCTTTGCCACAGCCACTAGAAGTTGCATGTCCAAGTCCTCTTCTACTTGCCTTTATTTCACCAGTTACTCTCATTTAGTACTCTCAAGCTGAGTATTTGTTTTTATCCGTTTTATAAACATGTTGAGGCTGTGCAGGATATCTGTGGAGTAAAATGATACACTTTAGGCCTAATAATAGCACACTGCAGACCACTTGTCACAGTGAGTTGTGAATAAGTAGTATATTGTGCAATGCATTTAGCCTTAAATAGCCTAGGACAAGAATACAGTGTAACAAAATAACATAATTAAGTAGCGTATAGCTATGTTGCAAATAGCTGAGTAAGTAAAAAAGAAGAGAAATAAAGGCTAACAAAAACTTACTTTTACTGACAGTCATTTACACTGAAGTTAGACTGAAATTAGACTGAATTTAGAAACGTGTCACCAAAAAGACAGCCTATAGATTTAGGCTTTCGTCTTTATCAGCTATTGATTACCAACTTATGATCAGGTCCCTCCTTAAAAAAAAGAAGTATACCAACACCATTGTATTCATTCAGTTGAAAAACACAATTCAGAATGATTTCACACTCTGAATTGTTGTTGAACATTAGCCTAAATGTGCAGCTGTAACGCCAAACAGTTTAAACACCGCTTACCTACGGCAGCCTGTAGCAATGCAAATCCACAGTGAGCGTACGTGACAGACTGAGAGTACGCATGCTATTTCCGGGATTGTCTTGCCCGTGTGTGCGTCCCATCCAATTTTCTTGTAGGTTATAAATAAAAATCCAGGCAACCAGCGCCGGACATTAAACTCAACCGAGGGACGGAGGGAGATGCTCGGAGCCACACGAGGTCCTCTCAATCGCCCAAAAAAAAGTCCTCCATTGTATCGGCGAGTGGCCCTACTTTTCCCCGCCTCTCTCTCTCTCTCTCTCTCTCTCTCTCTCTCTCTCTCTCTCTCTCTCTCTCTCTCTCTCTCTCTCTCTCTCTCTCTCTCTCTCTCTCTCTCTCTCTCCTGTCATTTACATTAAGTCTACACAGGCCATGCGACCTCTGCTGCGGCCGACCTTCAACTGCACTGACATAAACCTCCACAGCATAATAAGAAAATACTTTTAATGAAAAGATTGCTTTGACATTGTTCTACCGCAATATACCCTGCAGAAACACAGCTTTGGTATTCGGGAAAGGCTTTCATAATAAACTTCGTAGGCCTATAAGTTAAGTCACAAAGGGCTCCCCTACCAGTTTCTGCGAATAAGACAATAAATGTAATACATTCAAGTTACAACTACATTAGACCTATATAACCATTGCACTGCAGTCCCCTATACAATAGCCTACTACTTTTTTTTGGCAGTTTAGCAGGCTATAATACTTAGTGTAATAATATAATTAGTATAATACTCTATCCAAGTCATGCATTGAAAATGTCACTTCAGTAAAAGTCTGTAAGCTATTTATTTATTTTTTATCAAATTGTGCTTAAAATAATGCAGAAAAATGGAACCTGTGAGTGCTATACTAATAGCAGCATATTATATATTGAAATATTACATTTTTTTCCCTCTGATTGTGTTGCATTTTGCTTCCTGTGTAACCATTCTTATCTGTATTGTTTGTTGAATGAACATTATAAGTTATTTTAAATTGCAACAAAAAAATAACATTGGGAAAGTCAACTGAGAATTTTGACAGATGAGATAATTCGGTGAATGCCTGACAAACCAAGATACTTTCTATTTCTATTACCCATTTCAACTATTTCCCTCAGACTAAATACAGTTCTATCTTATCTTATATATGTATTAATTAGAGGGCAGTGACAGTAAGCTGTTTGTTTTTATATCAGTATTGGGACTGAGTGAGTCTGTTGCTGAACGCATGGTGTCAGACCTTCTCTGACCTCAACATTAAACTATAGGCTTGCTTAGCTTTGCTTACATTATACATTATTGTCCATCTATATGTTTGTGTTGCAGGAGGAAGTGAGGTAATGTGCTGTTATAAAGCCAGGCCTGGGGTTGGGATGGTGGATTTAGCGCCTCACCCTGAGGGATTAGAGACACAACACTGGCATGCCATATCCATCAACTGCTTCCAGTGCAGCCCTGTCTCAATCTATGGTTGGACCTGGAGAGCAGCCATGTGATGCCATGCTGGGAGCCAGCCTACCACTCATCATACAAGTATGCTGTCTATGTAAATGCAGATCGAGATCATCTTCAGCATAAGCAGTCACCCACAATGAGGCTTTAGAGCACATAAGCTATTATAAACATGTAATTCACAGGCATTTACAGGTAAGTAAAGTAATGCAACAAATACATAATACTGTACACACCACATACAGTACATGTATATACATGCATAACAATGTACATTTCATGCAGGCTCATACACACTTTTGTATGTAAAAACAGTGGGTTACTATCAGGTAAAATCGAAGGAATAGTTAGACATTTTGGGAAATAAATTGAGTTGAGTTACTGTGAGGTTGCCAGAGAACAGGTGGAGGAAGTCACTTCACTTGCACATTAGTCTCGCATTGCCAGACCTTCCTCAACAGCGCCGCGGAGGAAGGTCTGGCTAGTCCACACATCACTCCGGGATAGGATAAAAACATGCTCTGGTTTATTGGCATTTCTTTACACCAATCATAGTCTATATCCTTGACGTTCCACTTCCTGGATTGCTCCGTTACCGATAGAAATTCCGTCGGATTTCACCCATTTAGGCCGGGACTTGGGCTTCCTTTGTGTTGGCATTTTAAACTCTGGTCGATTTATGAGGACTATGGTTAACCTTTTCTCAGATCTCTGCAGGGTAAATCCAGACAGCTAGCTAGACTATCTGTCCAATCTGAGTTTTCTGTTGCACGACTAAAACAACTTTTGAACGTACACATCCACCAACACAAGTTCCTTCCCGAGGCTATTTTGCAGCGGCACTGCGGCTTTTCCCGGTGCCTAGCACTGCCCAAGACTATTGTGATTGGTTTAAAGAAATGCCAATAAACCAGAGCACGTTAATCTCCCATCCCGGAATGCTGTGTGGACTAGTCAGACCCTCCTCCGCAGCGCCGCATTGGAGGAAGGTCTGGCAAAGTGAGATTAAACCAATCACAATTGTCTTGGGCAGCACTAAGCACTGGACGCCATTACGGTGCCACTGCAAAATAGCCTCGGGAAGGAACTTGTTTCGGTGGAACATGTGGACGTTCAAAGGTTGTTTTAGTCGTGCAACAGAAAACTCAGATTGGACAGATAGTCTAGCTAGTTGTCTCGATTTACCCTGCAGAGATCTGAGGAGCAGTTAACCGTAGTCCTCATAAATCGACCGGAGTTTAGAATTACAACACAAAGAAAGCGGAAGGTGAGGGACATCCGGCCGAAAATGAGGGACATCCGGCGGATCTTCCGGCAGCACCGGAGCAATCCCCTAAATGAATCGTCGTCGATATATAGACTCACTTGCACATAACCCCCACAAAAACAAAAATTGTCATTTTTACAGTTTATGTACAAATGAATGATATGAGATAAAACTTGGTAATCAGTGAGCTATGCCTTTTGACAGATCCAGGCTAGCTGTTTCCTTTTGTTTCCCGTCTTTGTGCTAAGCTAAGCTAACCGACCTGCTGTACTGTAGCTTCACATGTACTGTACAATAATGCGAGTGGTATCAATCTTCTCATCTAACTCTTAGCAAGAAAGCAAATGTATTTCCCAAAATGTGGGACTATTCCATTTGGCACTCTTCATGGGGAGGAGGATAATAACATTGAGTAGTGAAGCTGAAGAGAAGATGGGATTCAATGTGTTGAGCTTTATAATAGACCCATCATGCTTTGGATCGATCATGTCTGACTGCATGCTTGTTGAGTCGTTGAACTCAACCGAGCAAATACTGTTACACAGTCAGAGATCAAAATATAATTCTAGATTTTATTGTACCATTGAGGGACTGTGTATTTGTGCAATACTTCATGACGTGAATCTGATTAGATTTATGGTCCCATTTTAATTAACTGAGTGAAAGAAAACTCTAAATTGGTAAAGGAATTCCACAGGAAATTAACAATAGTTCATTAGTCATGACATAAAGCTGTCACACAGTATAATACTTCCATTGGGTTTGTGGGTGGGCACAAGAAATATAGGAACAAATTTTAGGACCATCATGAAGAATGACACATCGTTTGGCTTTATGGAATAAGGAACTTGTTTGGGAAATGTTTCATCTGTGGTCAGTAGATCATGTTTCTGTTCATCATCTCAGCACATCTGCCACATGACTACAACAGGTTACCGTAATGAAGGCTTTAAACACCAGTGTATAGATCAAAGTTCATTTTATTGCCATTTTATTGTTAATGGAGCACATCTGAGACCAGCCCAACGAGGATGTGTAGCATGTACTGTATGTTTTAATTTTTCAGATTTGTATTGGTCTTGACCTGAAAATCTAAATGTGACCAGGAAGTTTAGTGTGACTCTGCGGAGAACACAGTTGGCCGAAGATTAACCCTAATTAAGTGCGAAGAAATCAGTAAAAGGTAGTGTGCTTAAAGGAAACAAAGGAAATTCTTACCACCAACGTTTTCCAGAATGACTCTATTCTCAAGTCACACAGCTTACACAAGTGCGTTGACAAGAAATAACACATCCCTCCAAGTTTCACCACTGCCAAGCAAACAGAATATGATATTACTGTTAGAATGACACCATTGTTTTCATAGCAGTGAGAGATGAATGATGATTCATTGTTTGGCTTTGACTGTAGTGGAGAATATGCACTAAGTTTTTGCATTGCCCAAGGTAGTGTTTTGAACAGCCCACAACATAATAAAAGCCTGGCATATCATTTAACATGATTACAGCAGACATAGGTGGTGATACAAGCACACACATGTGCAAACCATTAGCCCGTGATGTATGCATTAACAATGTAATGGACATAAGAGTTATGATCAGAGAAAACAAGTGGCCTCAATATAAATCAGGGTTTCCATATACCAGGAGATCAAAACAAAAGCTGTACCATAATTAAAGGAAAAAACAACATTCACACACCTGCAACATTAAATAACCCAGACAGCTTCCCATCCTGTATCCTGTAGTGTTGGTAAATTATGGGATTTTTCCTAAAAATAACTTACAATGCACAGACTACATAAGGAAATATGATATGACATATATCACATTAGCTAAAAATGGAATACCTGTGTATTTAACAGGTTTTTAGTTTGTTTTAAGTTGGTATGTATTCATGCAGTTCACTAACTTCTTGAGCTGTAATGTTGCTCCTTTAAATAATGTCAGTTATGCGTTTGTCTGCTGATCAGTTGACACTTGTATTCAATGCTTGTTTGTCCCAAAGACTGAAAAACAGTGTACTCTTTGCCAAGGTCAGTGCTCACAGCACAGCTGGCTGGAAACCCTTAACACAGACTAGTGCAGCGCTGCACGTACACACATCTCCTCCTCCTCCTCCTCTCTCTATTTATCTATCTCTCTTTCCTCTTTTCTGTTGACACCGCAGGATTCAAGCAGAGAGGATAACGAAGAGTTAACAGATAGTCCAGGCCTGTAAGTGGCCTTGCTTACTTTGTCATTTGCTGTGCTTTCAGACTGAGAGGTGGCCATTAACAACATTCAGCAATTCTGGTGTAGATGTACGTGAAACTGTGTGTCTG